>NW_010294574.1:44747-59072 GCF_000700745.2 Antrostomus carolinensis
AGGGAGGGGAGGGAGAGGGGGAGGAGAGGAGAGGAGAGGGGAGGGAGATGTTTGGAGAACTGGTGGTTGTCACTCATTGGCTTGAGCACTGCCTTTCTATCCCTTTCCAGCTACCCCTCAAGCTGTGTGTAAAAATCAAGTGTTCAAGGTAAAGCAACAAATTCAAACAATGTGGACTCAGCCCTGGCGTTAATGCTTTTCCTGGCCAACACAACTCCTGATCACTCCACCGCCTGCACAAAGCCCCCTCGGAGAGCAAGCAGGGAGTGGTGGGAGACCAAACACGAGTGCCACACCATCGGGGATGACAAATTAAACACTAATGCGTTTGCTAGAGGCTTAGTTGCTGGGCTGGGGTGGGAGATAGGGTAACCCTTCTGCTCTGTGACCTTTGCTTCTTTTACTGGGGATGGCTGCAGAGAGGTTAAAGAACAAACATTCTGCTTTTGATCAGCAGTGTGACACTGTGCTCCAGCCCAGTCACCTGAGGGGGAAAGAAAACTGTGCAAGCTTTTTACCCTCTCCATGGCAATACCCTGAATGCTTCTGCAGCACAGGCATTATTTTTTAAATGGGATTAAGGTCCTCTGCCACCCGGAGCAGCCTTTTTGCACTGTGTGGTTTTATGTCTCGCAAAGATCAGTCTATCTGAAGTCAAAGTAGATTTTTTTTCTCTGAAAATAAGCAAGAAATTATGTATTTATTAGCAATTTCTGTGACTGAAATATTCTGCTACAAGCACCAGCTTCTCTTTCACTAAGCAAAGCAAATAAGCTATTAATTCTCTGTTTTTCCTCAGGGTATGTGCACAAACAGTAGTTGTAGAAGCTCATCAAGCTGCTGTTTGTTCCTGACAGAACCAGAATGTCTGATGAATGTTTCATTATTATTTTCATCCAAAAAGGAAAAAAAAAAAGTAATTTCCAGGAGAGTTTACACTCCTTTAAATGACACTGTTAGAATCCTCCTTTTGCAGGTTTGTCTAGGTCTCAGCTCCCCTCTTCTCCAGTATAACCTTTCTGAAGTCTGGTACCAAACATTGTGGAGAAGAAGACCAGGTGACTGGCTAGGAGCCTAATGTCCCCACTTTAGGTACAGTTGTAGAGCACTACAGTGAAGTCTGCCAAAGGCCTCAGCTAGAACAACAAATCGCTTCCCACATGAAGACAGGTCTCCATTACCCAGAACAGATCAATTGCTCTCAGCGTGACTGATGAAGCTGGGGTGAAAGTACAAAAACCAGAATGATGTTAGCTCAATATTTTATTTTTGGTTATGAAAGTGATCTATTGCTGTTTAACTAGTAATTCCAAGAACATCAACACAGAAGACAGGGTAAAAAATGTTAGTTACATCACTGTTTATGTAGCCAGATTTCAAGATGAAACTAACTGTGTGTAGTTCACAAAACATTGGCATTTCATCATCTTTTATTTATGGAATTCATTAAAATGTGAGACGCTAATATACCACGCACTAAAAAGAAATCCTATAAACTATTCTCCTCCGTATCATCAAACCCATCAACCATACGGCAGTAGGTGGCTTGGAGGAACACCTCATATTCCAGTGATGATCCCCTTCATCCCTTATGGACCGTGCATGTGCCTCTTCAATCGTTTTTCAGAGAAGAACCATTTATTTCAGTGGCACATCAGGACAAGCCAAGTAGAGCTGCAAGTAAGTGGTGGGGAGAGAATTCACCACCTGCATTTTGGCTGTTACATTCTAGATGTAGTATTTATTTTTATAAGCCCCTGGGGGAACAGCTCTCCCAGATGCACAGTATCTGCATAATCATCCAATTTTAGAGAGATTAAATATTCATATCAGGCTTCTTAGGTTGTGGTAATGTCCCTCTGGGGTTCTGAGGATCCAGGAAGAGTTTTGCCACAGTATGATGATTGGTGTCTGTTGTTCAGACTGTCAGGGTTAGTCTCTCCCCATCATAGCCTGTTTAAATGCAAGTTCTTTGAGTGAACTCTTGAGAAAGGTGTTTTTTCCTCCTATATAATGAGGCAAGATACTATAAATTCCATAATACAAGGTAGTTTGAGGAGAACCAGACCTGCATGAAGGCTTTTGGTACACCTGTACACTGAGATTTATTATCTGTCTCTTTAGTTTAGAACCATCTAGCAAATAACTATCTGAGGTGAAAAACAGGTCAAGATCATGGATTTAATTAAATTAAATAGAAATATTTGTGGAAGGAGTGGGAAGAATTTACCAAAAGGTATGGATGGGCTTGCTAACATCTTTCCAAAATTTCTTCTAGGACTTTTTTATTCCTTTTTTGTTTGTTTGCTTATTCATTTGTCATAACAGTAGAACACGGAATGTAATTTAACTTTTTGCAATTAAATTGGTGATTAATATCTTCAATGAAAAGGAAAAAAAAAATCATGCTCACTCCCAATTTTAAGTCCCGAAAGTTCTTTGGGTTAGTTGATTGATTACATTATGTAATATGTCTAAATATTGTACTTGGTCTCCTGTGGTTGACAACTTTAAAATTCTCAGGGCCCAGACAGTGGCATGCTTTTATGAAGCATGTGAAAAAAAATCTTGTTGAAAAACTACAACCATCTTTGCAATTGTGACTACAACTCATTGTCATAGTTTAACCCGGCCAGCAGCCAAACACCACACAGCTGCTCACTCACTCTTCCCTGTCCCCGGAACAAGGGAGAGAATTGGAGGGTTAAAGGTAAGGGGACTTATAGGTTGATAAGAAAAATTTAGTAAGTGAAATAAAATAAAAATTAAAGTAATAATGACAATAATAATAATTATAATAGAATATACAAATGAGTGATGCACAGTGCAGTTGCCTACCATGCATGGACCGGTGCCCAGCCCATTCCTGGCTAGTGGAGAGAAAAAATCCTGAAACTGCAATCCCAGAAGAGAGCCAGATTTTTTGGCCAACTCTTATTAATACACTGAACAGGACATTATGTGATATGGAATATGCCATTGTCATATCCAAAGACCAATTTGGATTCATTGTTCTGGCTATACTCCCCTCACCTTCTTCTGCACCTGCAGACTAGCAAAGTATGGGAAGTTAAAAAGCCCTTGATTTCTTAGCAACAACCAAAACCATCACTACATTAACAATGTTCTTCTCATACCAAATCCTATACTAAATCCAAAATACAGTGCTATTCTAGCTACTAAGAAGAAAACTAGCTCTCTACCAGCTGAAACCAGGTCCCTCATTTACTGTGCTGCCTTCTCAAAACGCAAACATTTTAAAGGACATCCATGGTTGTTTTTCTATTTGTTGTCACTATTGGCAGTGACAGAAGATTTAACAGGTATCACTTCGTTTGCATCCAAAGGATGGACTGTGCCTCTCCAAATTCAGATGCTTGAAAGACAGGTGGGTACCTCAGTTAGCTGTCTACAGTCTCTCTGCAGATAATAAAGAGGAGGTGGCACTATTCAGAAAAACTCCTTTTGCCTTAAAGCGGGTATCTAAAATAGTTAAAATAAATTCTTCTCCAAAAGTGTTTTCCTTCTATTACATGTGAAGAAATGTAAGGTGACTATCTCAGATGTAGACATCTGCATTATAAACATTTCTAGTTAGATCAAAGGGATTGTATCTTATATGTTACAGGCTATTTTTCAGAAAATATGGATAATTTAGAATCTGCTTTTATTCTTTATTAAATTAATGCAGAAAGGGAGGGGGAGAGAGGCATCCCAGAGTGGCCAATTTATAGGGTAACTAATCTTGGCTCTATATGCATAAGCATCACATCCAATTGATATTCAGACATTCAAGTTTTGTAAGCTTCATCTAAAGATAATACCTCCATCACTCAAATGTTTACATACTGAAGATATTGCATAGTCTTAAGAGAGTGGATTTCTTAGCACTAAAGAATAAGTTTGCAAACTTTAAAAAATAACATTTGAAACTGGTTAATCATATACATTGCAATGCAAAAGAGAAGGATTCACATAGAAATAGTTCTGGACACCCAATAAATTATTTAAATAAATACTGGGATTTCACTGAAATGTTGGTATGTTTGCGCATTCACTAAAATACCTTTTGCAACTGTTAGAAAATTCAGCAGTGTCTCAGACTTGAATGTTTAAAGCTAGTCAGCTAATTCATGCCTTAAATTAAAACATTAAAAAAAAAAAAAAATGCTGACTGTATTCAAATACTACAAAAGCTCCTAAGCACACTTTTGAAAACCAAGCGAATTAATGTGTAGGGTCCCTCGCTAACAAGTCTGGGGGAACTATCGAAAAAAAAGTCATCCTAAATTTTAATAAACTTACTTGTTAGACATGGAGTAGCACTTAAAATGTTGTGTAATTGTCTTTACATTTTGCTATATATTAACTTCATAGAGTGACAAAATACAACAGGTTATGATGCAAAATAGGAAACTGCTGTTTTCTTGTTAGATAGACTTTCACCAATTCCACATGATGAACTGCTGCTCATCTTGACAGTTCAACACAAAAGGAAACCAGCAGATGGAAGCAATGAAAAGCAGAATCTTTTCTGCACTCATTGGCAGCTAGTCCAACTTACTGACTTTCCAAATATATAATATACATTACCACATCTTTCACTCCTCCTGTGCCGATGGATGTTGAATGGAGTGTCCTTCATTTCAGGAGAAGGAGGAAAGATGTAAAAAAGATAAGTGGACAACTGAAAATAGGACATCCCGATTCTATTTCTGCAAGTCAAAATCAGATGTTTCAGCTCTCATACTTTATATGTAATTAAACTTAGCATAATTACAAACTACTACGATAGCTACTTTGCTCTGACTGTACAGGGCAAAATCTCCTTTGGGAGGAACTAGCTTAATTCTGCTCAAGTGAAAGGAGTTGAGTTCCTAGCCCACTCTTAAAAACTGAACTGGCATGGCAGGACTTTTTCTGCTAAACAGTTCCTGTTGTTTGATTCTCACATGTTTATTATAAAATTTTTATTAACATGAGTCAGTAAGACAGACAAATGCAGTGTATAAATTTATGAAAGTATTACTTTGGTGAAAACTGTGTTTTGAAGAAAACTACTTAGAGATTTCTAACATAAAAATAAAGGAGTTATTAAAATATATGTAAGTTAAATCTTTAAGTTCTAGACAGATCATCAACTATAAATCAGCCTAGTTTCAGCGATCACTGTGAAACTGTAGATTTTAATAGTAAATAATTGAGAAACAGAGAAAGAAGAGAAATAGAAAGTTTATTCTGAAATTTTTAAGGGCAGCAGGCTAGTGGACAGAAGACAGACTATTTTAATATTATACTCTATTTTCATTCTAAGTGTAATTAAAATCTTCAGTGTGAGTGCTCAGCTATGGCATCTATATTTTACTGGTAGCAAGTAAAACTGTTCAGGAGGAGTTTAACAAATGTTTGAAATTTATTTGAAATTCATTACCACATTTCACCAGCTGGGATGTAGCCATGTCTGCTTTCAGTCTCACACCAAAAGCATGTTACATTGCTCTGACTTTTATATGGAAGCTGAATTTATACCAGTTTGGAACATAGCAAAGATTGGAAAGTCTTCAAGCCACAGTGGCAGTGAGATGAAACTTCATGCACTGGTTGTATTTAGAGGGGAATGGGAGAAACTGAGCAATGGGTTTGTTATGCTCTGGATCTTCTCTTTCTAACATGCTCTACTGTACCTCATTTCCACAAAAGCCTTGTGATCACTCTCCCTAACCACTATCCTGTCATCCTTCACCCCAAGCTAAAACAAGCTGTATATTACAGCCCTGTTCATTTTTAGAAAGACACTGAACCCTGTCTATTCTTGTTTTGTTTTCTTTTTACTATCACACTCCAATAAACCTAACCCACTTTCAACATACTAAAACAATTTAATCTGTCCAAACAAGGATAGTGTATTTTAATATAATGTTTATTTGCACTGATTTCTTTCAAATGACCTGTATGTAGTCAAATCTTGACGAAAGTAAACCAACTTTGTCTTCTTGGTCTATACCGAATTCCACAAACACAACAGAACACAGAACAACAAAAAAACCTCAAATTATTTTTTTTCTAAAAATGGATATTAATGTCCAAAATATTTTTTTTATATTTACAGAATGCATGGAGATTTTTTGATAGTATTCTTAAGAGTAACACATTACAAAAGTCTTCTGAAGAAGTCTACATCTTGATAATTTCCTTGAGGGAAGCTTTGGGTTTTGTTATTGTTGTTGGCATTGTAGCCAGATTGCCATACCTTTTAGGAAAAAAATCTTTCTTAAATAGGGCTTACAAGAGGCTACTGAAACAGAACTAACCTCTTAGCAAATCCAAAGGATTGTACATATATAAAGTGTTATGTTTGCATGAAGTGTAAAGACAGTGGACGTGGGAATAGATCTGGCAGTAGGAGGATAATGTTTCCCATGATGCCTTCCATTATGCACTACACAGAGGGAAAACATTCATGACGATCCAGACTAATCTTTCCCAAGTCCTTCTGTGTCTCTTTCAATACCTGTGTCTTCCCACCATTTCCACATTATCTCAACTTCTGTCCTTCCCAGACACCTCTCATCAAGGTCATTCAAATCCCTTGTGTTCCCTTTCTATCTCAGTCCTATTTTCATCTCACTGTCCCTGTCCTGTCAGCCCATGGCTGCTAACACTGTAAAACACACACAGCTGCTTCTTCAGCATTGCCCAGTTTGGGGAATGAGAAAATGGCCCCTCTCCCTACATATATATTACTACAACATTTTTTTTCTTTCCCTGCCTTTTTCCCCAACAGTTCGCTAGGGAATGTTTTTAATGACAAGTAGCACACTTTAAAACAATTATTAACAATTAATCAAATCATTGAGAGTTTTTACTTGCAAAGAGTAAAAAAAAAGCAATTTCCTCAGAGTTTAATGACAAGGAATTCATGAAAACTTTAAAAATCTTTTTCCAATTTGGAACCAAATTTTCCAAGAAAATTGATTTGCAGTAATTAGTAGCGAGATGGCATAAATAATTTATGGGGAATCTGTTTTCTTCTGGAGCAGCTGGCAAGTATGGCAGGCATGAACCTATTTCTAGCAGACTCAAACACTGTCCCACATATTCTCTATAACAACATCAAGGATGTATTGACATTCAAATATACATGTTTGGGGTACTTAAAAAAGGAAAGTAAAAGAAAATAAGCCCATAGCAAAGCATCTAAAAAAGGAAAGTAAAAGAAAATAAGCCCATAGCAAAGCATCTTATGCACCAATAAGAATGAGGTGGCATGACCACATGGTGTATCCCAGAGATGGCTATTGGGAGAAATATGACTGACTTTACAAGCACTGGGTCTATAAAAAAACAATTGTAGTGTTTTATTTTAATTATGGATATGAATGTGTTTCATTTATTTTTTCAGTGGCTTCAGCCTCATATTGGTCAATAGGGACATAAGATATGTAGTATATCTTATAATACACAGTGTTCTTTGTTGCTTTTGGAGTGATCAGAAGGTTGCTCATACAGTGTATTGTCCTAATAGATATGGTAATCACACTGTTACAGTACCAAAAGCTGTCAATAGTGTTGCTTAAAATACATCGTGTTTTGCACTGTTGTGTTAGTATGACTCTTCAAGCAGACAAGATTAAATTCCAAAGCAAATTCTTCAACAAAAACAGTATGTAATATGTGCTCTCTTGTCATCTCAGCTGATAGGCTGTTCTGACTCTTGGCACCAAGAGAGTACAACATGCAGAAAATGATCCAGACCATTTACTTTAGAGACCTACGTCAGATGTAGCAGCACTTGAAACGTAGTTCTTTCACCTCAGCAGGGCTGCTGAAATTGTCTAAATTTTATTAGTAAGTTCCAAACTCAAAAAAACTTTATATAGTAGTTGTAAAGGCAATTTGGTCTGTTCTTGAAGTGGTTATTAAAAATCAGCTCCAGGAAACTGTGTTGTTGTTCTTCTCTTGGGATCAAGCAATTCTCCATTGGAAAGGCCTTCCTCTAGAACTGTTTGTTACTGGTTTTACAATATGTCCCTAATGCAAATTTCACAATATGGTACTTTGGGGTATGTTTCTGGTTAAGAGTTCTTGGAATATTTATACATTTTCCTTGAAAACAAAACAGAGGCACTTAAGTGAAACCAAGGCATGCCTTGTGCTGGCTGGAGACCTAACCGGACACCAGACCTATGGTCCTTCTCACTTGTGGGTTTTCTGCCCCTGTTTCTAGCTGCATGCTGCAGCTAGATGGTTGTGAGGTGTTTCACAGGTGACTGGGAGGTGTTAGAGAGCAGTATGAAATGTCAGATGAGAAAGTGTGAGCAGGCTACAGTTGTTGGCTTCAACTGTTCATGCTAGTCATTGCAAACTTAACTGCCCATACTAGTTACTACCTTTAATTGGCAACAAGGGTACATTCTATCTAAACCAAGGGTAACTATTTCCCTTCAGGAATTCTAACTGGGTTTTACCACTCTGAAGTAACTGAACTTAAAAGATAACACAAAAGTTCGGGTGAAGGTTGCTTTCTCAAAAAAATTTCAGACGCACTGCACCAGACTGCAATCCAAAAGGAGAACCATTGTTCCCGATGATCTAAAAAAATGAAGGGACAGCAGTGCTTGATATGGAGACTGTGTCCTTCTTAGGCATAACCCTCCTCCTTGAGGCCCCTGTTGGGTGGCTCCTGAACTGGTTGAATCAGTTGAAGTCAATCCTTCAAAGCCATATTTTCGCACATGAAAGTTGTGCAAGAAACTAGTGCTTTCCATAGCTGCTCTGAATCACTGCTGTTTCCATGCTGTGGCTTTGCAGCTCTTTCCTCAAGCCTGTAGAGTAGATGGTCTTAAAGCTGGAGAAGATTATACCTTTGTTTATACATGTAAGGAGTTTGCTAAAGACCTTTTTCTTCAATTTGAATAAAACAATTATTGTTGGATATATTGAAAAAGCTTTGCTGCTTCTTGTTGTTGTTGAAGAGTCCTATCTAAAGTCATAAAGGTCAAGAAAGTCATACCTCAGAATGACAGATCCATGAAAAAGTTAGCAAATCTTCTTAGTCTTCTCAGTATTCTATAGTGATTCAGATTCTGTGTGATGGTCATGTATATTACCATTTTAATTGCTCTACGTGAGACTATATAATATATTCAGTAAGGCATGATGTTGAATAATGAAACGTTTCATTACAGAAGCATAAGCCTCTTCATTATATTGTCATGGGAATAGATTTGTTCTATTATAATTGTTTTTATATTTACAAAAAAAAAATTCTCAAATACATTAAGCTTTAGTACACTAATTAGTTTGTACTTTACAGTACCTGTATGTGTGATTTTCTTTCTGTTCACAGCTGGCAGATGGTGTGGAGCATATAGTTCTGCTATTAAAAGCTGAGGAATTTTAAAGAGGTGAGCACAACTGTGTGTATTGCTCTTTGTTGCCTTTTCATTATGTCTGCAACACTGGCCTGTCTTCTTTCTTTTTTCTTTTTTTTTTCTTTTTTTTTTCCTTTTTTTTAACTTTGCTTAACTTTACAGTTCTTATTTGTCTGCTTTTGCACTTTAGGTCCACTGTACTACTTCCAGTAACTTCCTTAGCAGTTGCATTACGTTTTGTGTGCTTGAACACAGTGAATTTCCATCCATATTTTATTTCATTAACTTCACTCAATTGTAAGCACATATAAAGTTAATCATGCTGTTAAATGTTTCTTTGAATAAATCTATGGACACAAAAAAAGCCACAACAGGGCAGACAACATTATGCATTCAAAGGCTGTCAGTCAGTTACTCAATAGTGTCTGATCATATGCATATTCTCTTTATATAATAAACTTACAGTCTCAGTATTCAACCATTTAATAAAAAGCAAGTTATCCACTGGTAATTTTTACACTAGAATACTACAAAGTAACTTGTATCTCAAAAGTAACTCTTAAACTTATGTGAAAACGGTGGTTTTGGTGAGTCTTAAATTAGAATAAAATGTAAGGGATATATGTTCCCAGGTATGATCTTTTATGTGAAAAAAACTCTTAGCCTGAAGAGTTTTTTTGTATGTCTTGATTAGATTACTATAATGAAAGATTACCTCCTGAGGCTGCTAGCTCTGCCTCCTGATGGTCTTAATGAAGACCAGAACAAAGAAAAACTACATGCTTGTTGTCTGCTAAGTGCTAGTTTCTAAATTCTTTAAGAATAATCCAACCCCAAGATAAAGTTTCTAAGACTAGGGGTTTCAAGGACAAATTTTTAATGGTAGGAGCTTGTGTTAAACACCTTAATGAATGAGTAATCTCAACAAGGCAGATCAGGCCACCCATCTTAGATGCTCAGTCAATGCAAGAGAAAAAGATGTCTCCAGATGTGAGTCCAAAGGCCTTTACCTCATCTTCCTCCCTGAGCCATGCAGAGAGCCCAAGTACCTCTGTGGGGTGAGAACTGCAGTGGGTGAGACTGTGCACTTTAGGTACCCTGGAAATGCTGATGTTTAAAACAGAAACACCATCTTAACTCAGGTGCCTACCATTTCTGGGTATTGTGCCCTGGCTAGTAGGAATGAGTGAAGGATCCTTATCCACTTAAGCATTCACTGTGTTGGGCAAGAGTGCACCTGATGCAATGTTAAGTGATTCAATGCACAAGGCTTAATACCAAAATGTCACATCCAGCTGGTCACCTTCTCTGGAGAACAGACAGAAGACTCCCCACAATACAGTCTGCAAAGTACCAGAGATTTGCAAAACACTCTGGTCACTGGTAGGAAACTTCTCTGTCTCTAGCAGGTGCTGGAAATGCCATCAAGTCCCAGGAAAAATGATATTCCACTTTAGGGAGGACACAGAGGGGAGGAAGGATGCATAAGAAAACAGCTGTCTGTTTTTTCTGGTGAGGGGGTAGATGACGAATGTTCAGTGCCTTTCCCATTCATTTTTCCCTTAACTAGCCATGAATTCTTGCTCTCAGAAGGAACTGTCAGCCATAACCTACTACTGCAGTCCTTGTAAGGCACTCAAAAGATCTTCAGTGCTTGAAAGGACAGAAAATAACTTAATTCAGAACATTGTTTACTTGATTATTTTAAATATCTTTTTAATACTTAGCTAGTGGATAAAACATCCCATGTTGTTTGCTTTTCTGTTCTGTGCCTCCCTCAGCTTCAAATTCATAAGACCCTGTCATAAGCTTACTACTTTCCCAGACAAAAATGAAATCAACTTTTTCAAAGTCCCAAATAAAGGAATACAGAAATTCCAGATAGCAGGAAATATAACAGAAAGAGAAAAGAAAATGAGATCTAGAACAATTTTCACATAACAACAAAATCTCTTTACAGAATCAACCTCCGTTCAAAAATATCACGAATAACAGCATCAACAACAACAAACATTTTATGTGAAGAACTCTAATTGGAGTACATATTATTCCCTATGTTGATTAATTGAACTGGCATTTTGATTACATTTGATTGTACACATTAGATAAGTTAATGCTGTACAGTGATACACCAATGCATATAGAGGGCTTTTTAATTTAATGTAAACAGTTATATCCTAAATCACACAGAGCATTGAAACATGCACTTTTTTTTTTTTTTTTTTTTTAACTCAGTAAACATTATTTCCCTTCATACATTTTGAGAATCATGGCTCTGACTGAGGTTATAGAAGCACTCTTGCAAAGTAACTTTGAAGGCTTTTGATTGCTTTGCAGGACAGGCATCTCAGAGCTCCAGCTGCAGACTCTGACTTTGACACAAAACAACCTTTCTCCTCAAACAGAGGAGATTAATCCTCTTGCCAATGCTTATGTGCTCCAAGGAGCTTTACAGTCAGGAATGAGTAAAGGAGGAGGTTGCAATAGTAAAAATAATTATAATGAAGAGTACCTTCCAGATCTATTTTGAAACTTTCAGTTTCACATGTGTTTGAGATAAGATCAGTCATTTACCTGAGCAAGTGTGAAAGATTTTAGATATGAGGGGCATTTGACAACAAAAAACGGCGGGTTTAAATCTATTAGCTATTGTTATTAATATCTAGATTTGATCACATATGCTAAGTTTAAATAGTGCAAGCAGATCCAGCTTTGAAAACCAAATTTTGCTTCAGGTTTGTCAGATTAGGGCCTTACTCTGTAGGCTCTTGCAAATATTCTGGTTTCTACTATATGCTACTTAAGGTCAAAATACATTTCTCACATAGATCACAAAAGCACTTTGCAAATATGTATTTATCTAAAGGAAATTAAAGTTAAAGGCTAGGAGAAAGGGAATGTGTACAAATATAATTACAACATGAGAAAGATATAGAAGTTCAAGGCCTCAAGTAAACTGAAAAGTGCCTTTGTTAAAGTCCGGAGGTTGATCGGTAATATTCTGTGGTATTCTGAAAGCCCCTCCAGTATACATGCAAACAGAGCAGATTCTCTAGCACATTTAAAACTCAGGGAAGGAAAACATCTCCAATATTATGAGTGATTTGGAAATAAATACTAATCTGTAATTAATATATAAACAAATATTTTTTAGATACAGTTATATGCTGTCTTAAGCAGAAGTGGAACAAAGAAAAAACATAATTAACTAAAGTCTGCTTATTTAAAAGTAGCTCAAGTTTTTTAACAAGATGAAAAAAGAGATAAAGGAATACAGAATAGTAGCCACAGCAACCTAGAGTAACATTGATAGGCCCAACTTTTTTTACAAAACTGATAGGAACCAATGAATCATTAATAAGGTAACTGATTATTTAAAAACAAACAAATAAGAACAATGGCAATTTTTAAAAGGCTCTTTAATGAGCAGACATGTAGATTGCTAAAATCAACCTTGTCAGACTATCTTGGTGTCCCTTCCTAGACCTGATAAAAAGATTTAGTCCGTATCTAGTGAGCTGCAGTGCAAAAAGGCAAGAGGTGGAAGGAAGGACATAATGCCTAGGAGGGATTCATAAACATTGCCTGGATGTGTACAGAGGTGTCAGGAAAGCCAAAGCACAGCTAGATTTGAGACTTATAGGTATACAAGAAGAAGAGCTTGTACATTAGTAGTAAAAGACTGAACAAAGAAAATGTGGAACTGTTGCTGAATGGGAAAGATAATTCAGTACCAGTGGAGATGGATAAGGCCAAGGAACCCTGTATCCCCTTTGCCTCAGTGTCCTCCAACCATTAAGAAGGAGTTCAGTAATTTTTTTTCATGTACATGGGAACACAGATCATATTTGTAATTTCATAAGTAAAATTACAGTTTGGAGCTTCTTATGATGACAGAAAACTGTTTCTCAAGGTGTTAACACCCCAAATAATCACCCTTTCCTTATGTACTTCACTACAATTCTTTTACTCCAAATTTCTGTCTGTAGAGTTGTTTAGGTTTGTGATGCATGCAGTTAAGAGCTGTTTGGCAAATAAGGAGAGTTGGGTTCCCTGAATGTCTCTTCACTGAAATAGGAAATTAGCAAATTCATCTTCAGTTTTTTGATTGGGAAAAACCATTCATATCTGAAGCTGTCAGCCTTCAAACAGGGATGTCAGAACAAGAGGTCATAAGCAACATCCAAGGCTGATTTTGACAGTGACTTGTCCCAGGAGCAGATGAAGTGCCCCAGTGAGAAAACCATAGAGCTTATGAAAGTTAGTGAGGAAGCACTTTCCCAGTGGATGGGCATTTCATTAACACCTCTTTTTGAAGGGCAAAATGACATCCTGACTACAGTATGCTGAGGTCTTGACCCTCCTCAAGAAACCATCTAATTACTATCTTCTGTCAAACCTCCCTTTTTGGAGAAGGTGATTAAGGAGGCAGTTGCTAAGCAACTTCAGGAGCGCCTGGTCAAAGTAGGATTTTTAGACTTCTTCCAGTCTTCAAGTAATGGTTTCCAGCCAAGTTTTTATAACAGTGTTAGCTTCATATTTCATAATACTGCTCTTGGGACACTAATGAAATATTGCTTTATACCAACTCTGTTAATGTCTTGCACATATATTTCAGTTATTTAAGATTCAAGTCATCTTATGCTGAGTAACTGAAGGATCATGTTATTACCAGAATTTTATAGAGAACACATGCATATAAAATCAAATGTATTTTACTTATATTCATGAAATCAAAACTCACCTTGAAGAACAGATAATGATTTTATTCACATTCATCTCCATGTTTCTCCCTAAATCCCAGATATCAAATATGCAAATCCCCTAGCTTCAGTCAAGAATAAAGAAAAACTGAAATTGTATCACCATCAGGACTTCAAATAATGAAGCCATGAATACAAAGATCTGTGATAAATGAGTTTCTAATAACAACGAGGTTTCTAATAACAGC
>NW_010294574.1:59088-88771 GCF_000700745.2 Antrostomus carolinensis
GCAGGAATCACATTATGTGAACATAAAGTGAAAGTTTCATGTATGAATGGTTTAAAGAACTACAACCGTAAGTTTTCTTAAAATGAAGAATGATGTAGACCGTAGCTGTCAGAAGTTCTTCTGTGGACCTATCAAACCCCCTGCTTTCAGAGAGGCTGGAGCTCAGCTGCAAAATTGTGTCTAAGGGATTAACTAAGCGCCACAAAAGTCAAACAAGCAAAGAAACAAACTGACAAAGAAGCTTCCCTCAGAAAACCTGTCCAAGTTGGAAACACTCTGATAATATGAAATATCTAGGTTTGTTTCCATAACTTTATATATATATATGTGTGTAGATATTCTGCCTGATATGAAATATTTAGTCAATTTCATTATATAATTATCTGAAGCAAAGACATAAAGAGCTTTTTGTTTCAAAAGGATGGTGTTTTTAGGAAATTATTCTGTCTGGCTCCAGCGAGACAGTGGGAATAGTGGTCAATCTGATGCTGCTATAAGTAGTGAGAAAATCCTCTTCCTGAAGTCAGACAACTTGTCTGTGAGAAGCAGCTGAGGTGAACTGCGAAAGGGTTAATAAAAGGTAGTGCCAGTGTGAAATTTCAGCTCTATCACCCTCCCGTATCGACTTCCCCTGTTATCAAGTTTCTATTACATAACCAGATTTATGCAGCAGCTCTGACCATCATGAGCGTAAATCAGCGAGTGGGAGCAGCCAGCAGAGGCAGACAGGGAAATTGTTTTTAAGTCCCATGCATGTTCAGTTCTCAGTCTGCAACTCTAGTAATGCTCATGAACTTGTGACCGCGGAAAGCAGTGTCAGTGGGGGAGCTCAGCCCCTTTCCTGAAGCTTGCCAAGTTCTCGACTGCTGAAGCTGCTGAGGAAGCTGCAGCAAATGCACAGGAGGATGGAGCAGAGGGGATGGGAAACAGGAGGCAGCCAAGGCACAGAAGCAACAGGGAACAACTCTTTCTTCTACCACAGCTCCCAGCGTGGATGGTGGAAGTACCTGAACATTCATTATTCCTTGAGAATCCTGGCAAAGGGATGCTTTTTACTGTTTTCAGCCCTTTTTATCAATGGTGTAGGTTCTGACAAGGAAACCCAAGCTGCAGAAAGGCAATCTTCTTTTTGTCTGATTGAACACAGAAAATAAGGCTACTTAGTTTCTCCAATACCAAGACTGGCATCAGTACAACACCTCATGCTTTGACTTCTTTCTGCTTGTCAGTCTGTTCATCTTCAGAGGAACTCTTTTCAGGTCACAGGACATCTGAAAAAATACAGTGTTTTCTAGGCAAAGAGTAACAATAATTAAGAGCTATATGTTTGTGTCTGTTAAATGTGTAATTCCTTTATGCCTCTTTGTTACTGGTACAGCATTACCCACTCCTGATTATCATACATCATTAACTTTCAGAATGACTCACAACCAAGAGGGTGTTAGGCATTCGATGGTCCTTTCGTTCTGAAGAGTGAAAGGCCATGGCCTGTTGTAAAGCATTCATATCTATTTAGCAGGAAAGGCCCTCTCTCCAGCATGTCCCACTGACCTCGTACTCTGTCTGTAGCAATACAGAGATCCACTAGAATGCAGCATGGCTGCACATCAACACACAAATATGAATCTCTTTTGCATCAGACTCAGGACAGCCTAGGGTACAAGCATATACTTGAGTCTTTTCCCAGCATGTACTCCAGTCCCAGTCATGTTAAGCACTCCTGGCTTCTGCAGCAAAAACATAAGCACAGTTTCAAGCTTAGAAGGAATCTTCACTGTCTTGGAGGGAATGAGAGCAAGAGAATGATACTGGCAGAAAGGTATTTTCACAGACTTCACTAAAGGAGACTTTCCTTGGATCTTTGCAACTCCCTCTCTTCTTAGGTGTTTTGAACTCTTCTTGTTGTTGCACGTGACCAATTCCCTAACACATTATATCTCTTTTTCACCATTATCATGAGGATACTTTCTGACTGTCTATTAATTGTCCCCTAGTACTCATCACTGGTGAGGCTACACCTCAGATACTGTGTTCAGTTTTGGGCCCCTCACTGCAAGAAGGACATAGAGGTGCTGCAACACGCCTAAAGAAGAGCAATGAAGATGGTGAAGAGTCTGGAGCAAAAGTCTTATGAGGAGCAGCTGAGAGAACTGGGGTCATTTAGCTTGGAGAAAAGGAGGCTGAGGGGAGACCTCATTGCTCTCTTCAACTACCTGAAAGGAAGGTGTAGCAAGGCAGGTCTTGGTCTCTTCTCCCAAGCAACAAGTGATAGAACAAGAGGAAATGGCCTTAAGTTGCACTAGGGGAGATTTAGATTGGATATTAGGAAAAATTTCTTCATCAAAAGGGTTGTCACAGGCTGTCCAGGGAAGTGATTGAGCCATGGAGCCATTTAAAAAATGTGTAGATGTGACATGGTTTAGTAGTGGACTTAGCAGTGTTAGGTTTACAGGACTTGATGATCTCAAAGGTCTTTTCCAAAAAAAACCCGATTCTATGATTCTATGAATTGATTCCAATTCGACAGGATGGATTTCTTCCTGGGAAGGAAACACTACTTTCAGGGATGTTGCATTTGATGTTTGTTTATCCAGTCAGTTTAGTTAGTTAAGTTGAAATGAACTCATGTTTCCTTCCTGGGTTAATCTTCTGACAGTCCCCAAATGCACCTGCAATGTGGGAGTTTCTGTAGATTTGTTTGTTTGTTTTTTCCGGAGAAGAGATGTGACATTTTCCACAACCAGGCGATTGCCTACTTTATATCTACAACTAATGCTAATGGTAGCTGATTAAAGAAGGCAAAGAAGCAAGGATAATTTCAGTTCCCCAGTGATGGTGGAATTAGAAACAATTCCCTTTAAAGAGACTAGCTCTGGACAGCACCTGTGGTAAATGATCCAGCTGCCTTTTGCCCATGGAAATCCAGGCAGGAAAACACTTTCAAGTTCAACTTGTTTTTATGCTCCTTTCCCACTTTCCAGGTAAGTATTCCAGCTGGTCACTATTGGGCAGTGCTTTCAGTTGATCACTATAGAACAGTGCCATCACCTTTAAACAGTCTTTACAAATACAAAGACTACCAAAACTTCACAAATTTTTAGACAAAATTTGTCTTCAATTAGTTTATATTTTTCTACCTAAGGAATTTTTGGAAATAGCACTTATTTTTTGTGCCTCTCTGATTTACTTAGGTAAGCACCTCAGTGTCACTGTGCTTCAGTTTTCTTGAATGAAAAAGCAGTAGTATAACATCTTGTTTTCTGGGACTATTGCAGGCTTTATATAACATTTATCCCTAGAAGACAGAAAACTCTGTAAGTATTAAATATATGGCCTTACATTTGTAATCTTGTTCTGGAATTGACATTTTCTTCTTATTGCCATCCAACATCAAGCTAAAAACAGTTCTTAAAAACTAATGGCCTGTGCTAAATAGATACTGAAGTATCAGTGTCCAATTTTAGCTAGACTATATTATAATAAGTAATTACTTTCTTTCATATTATGTTTATACAGCATGACCAAGTTTAAATACCTGCTTTAGTAAGGCCCTGAAATGAATAATACATCTTCTTGAAGAAAGAATAAAAAAGCTTTACATTACCCATTGAAAACTTACACAGAAGCTTCTTTCAGTTTATCCAAACTCCACGTGGATGAACCGATATCTGCACTAATACACTGTGTCTTTTAACAGCTTTCTGTACTGCTATGTTTTGAAGCAAAACATCCCTTTCCCCAGAAAATTTCTCTGGATTTTCTTTATGGTCAATAAGACTAACAGGTTACAGCCTTTTCTACAGACACTTTTCTAGTATCTTGGTGGGGACTGGATTTGCATTATGCTACTGACAGTCCATCCAGCTCAGGACCCAGTTCTGCTACTCTTTCTAGATGAGTTCACTAGAGAGGTAGGCTGCCAGCAGTGGGATCTCGTTTCTTCTGCTAGAGATGAGATCAGATGTAAAATCCAGGACTGTGTAACAGGAGTGAAGGTTTCAGTATCTGTCCTTCAGACTGTTTTAAAGATCTCTTGGCATCAGATTCTCCTTTCCTCTAAAGAGATGGCTTTTGAAAGCTGCTCTTGCTGTGGTAATTCCTAGATAAATGCTAAAGAGTGGTGTATGGCTGTCTGAACCTGTATCAATAACCATTCATTGCCAAGGAGTCTAGAGCATTCATAATGCCTTTTTTGATCTTGTTAGCTTCAGAATGCCTTGTAATGATACTATTTTTATGTATCAGTGTACAGAGATCTTACCACAGAACTCAGCTCCAATATAAAATGTTCTATTCAGATATAGAGCAAAAAGATGGTTTCTACCCCAAGGAGATCACATCTGAATATGACAGACAAGTGACTTACAGACATAAATAGAGGTGAAATAAACTATCGGTCAGCTCAGAAGGTTGTATTCTTACAGAGATAGAAGCTTGATCATGGTTTTGGGTTGGGTTTTTTTGTAGTAAATACAAGTGGTGTTTACATATACTTTCTGCATTTTTCCATATGTATGTAACTCCATTTATAAGAAGCACATAGCTTGTGCAATAAACGTATGCATGTATGCAGTACTTATGGTGTTTAATACAGATGGCCAGTGTAGTTTTATCTTCCTGAACAGCTTCCACAAGTACTTTCACTGGATTTCCACTACAGTACCAGTGAGTCCAGGCAAGTGACATTATCAGTCTCTCAGTAATGTGAATGAGATTACATGTGATAATGTCAAGCAACAAATGTTGAGGTACCCAGTTCAATCTGATGTAACTTGATTTTCAGAAAAAAATATGCTTGAATCAAAACCTATGTCTAGATATTAGAGTCAAAAGTCTTTTTTCTTTGATTTTTTTAAAAATCTTTTAAATTGGTTCAGAATAGATTAAATATACAATAATCATAGTGTCTATGTGAAACCCAGATTTCAAACTGAATTATACTGATGACTATATCTAGTTCTTCACACTGTGGTTGACACAAATACATTGACTGTATAACACTGTCATATGAATTCTGACAAAATATTGTTATATTAGAATTTTTTTAATTAACTGAAAAATTGCGAATAGCAATGCTTATGAAAAAAATCTCATTTTCAGTGAAATTTTGAAGCTCTAATATTTTTAGTAGCCAAAACTCCAAAACGCTGGCAAAACTGATAATCAAAATGAAAGAATATGAAGAAAAATATTGATTAGAATAAACAAAACCTCAGCAATATGCTTCAAAGGCATATTTATATTATAAATTTGTTCCTGTTATCTTGATCAATGTGAGAGAATAATTTAGAGCTATTCATACAGTTCCGATTGGCGAGAGCTTTTGGGGTTCATATGAAGAATAAAATACAATTCCTTTCCTGGCCTCATTCACAGTGACCAGTAACAATTAGTTAAAATGTAGGCATAAAATTTGTTTCAACCTATGGTGCACAGAGAAAGCCTTTCTATATATGGTATGATATTCAGCCCAGAAGAATGTACAACATTTTTATTTTTTTCCCCCATGCTTTTGGATGTCAGGACAAGTAGAAAGGAACATAGCAGCTGTGATATTTTGAAAGGAGACCTATAATACTGAAAAGTTACAATTTTTTTTTCCTCCAGAAAAGTCATATAAAATAATATGGACTTAAAATTCTACCTAGACAAATAAGGCAAAATGAATTTGTAGGTGAAATTACCTTATGTTAATTTGCTGTTACCACAAATAAAATACAATAAAGCAAACAAATTGTGTTAAACTAAACAAAAAATTAAATTCATGTTTCAGTACAAACACCAGCATTGATTTAACTAGAATTATTAGTGACACTCCTGGAATGTAACAGATGTTACTGTTCTTTTGCTATCCTATCTTGTTTTTTGGTATGCTACTATCCACAGAAGGCATATCCTGCACACTCAGGCATCAGACAAAGGTCAATCAATCTAAGCAATTTTCATAAGAAAGAACCAGAGAAAATAGCAAAGAAAAAAATAATTTAAAAAGTAATATATAATCCAGACTCTCCTCTGCACAGAGAATTTTGAAGAATTACTTGCAGAAAAACAGTAGGGTAGATGAAAAATCTCTGTCCATCCATTGCCTCATCACCAGTTTTACTCTCAACTCTTAAATACCCTAAGAGAAAGGAAAAGCAGAACAAGGTCAGAAAAGTCGTAAACTTTGAATAAAATGAGAATTGCTAATAACAGTGTTTTCCCTTGTTCCCAGAACAGTGCACATTTTTTAATCCTTTTTAAGGATGAACTCATGCAGATCTAATGATGCTGATTCACAGACACACTGAGGTAATACACTTCAGATGAGAAGGACATTGCATCATTTCAACAGGTCTCACAACGTAAATATTAAAGGGAGTTTCACCATGGCGTCAGCTTTTACTGTAATCAAAGACTCCAAGGTATGATTACAGTTAAACAGGTCACACAGTGAGATAGACTCACTGAAGCAGTAAGATGGTCCTGATCTGAAGAACATAAGCCAATTCTTTTACTGTATAATAGCATATAATATTATATTTTATCTTTAAAAATAAATCAGTTTAAGTTATGCTCCAATCAATTGTTCCTGGTTAAAGGAAAAAAAAACCCCTAACATGAGGATTGCACATATTTATATCAAAGTTAAACACTATGGAAAGAGACTGTAAAATGATTTTTATTTATTTTTCCCTCACAGGACAGGATAAGTAGCAATTAACTGAAGTGTGCAAACAAAGTGCATTGTTTAAAGACCTGTGGATTTTTATGTGCTGCATTTTATATTTGGAAGGAAACAAGAAATCTCATGGTTTTGGTGCTTATTTTTGAAAAATGTTCTCAGGAAGAGAATATGTCACGTAAACATGTGCCTCTTTCCTTGGGAGAGCAAAGATAGCTCCTGGAGGTATTGCCTGCTTATCTTTTTTATAGCGTCCTGACCTGAACCTGCCACAGGCTGCTTCCACCGAGACCTGTGGTTCCTTTCCTCTCCCAGGGGACGACCGGGTGTGAAATGGAGAGTTTT
Source organism: Antrostomus carolinensis (assembly GCF_000700745.2). Taxonomy (NCBI): domain Eukaryota; kingdom Metazoa; phylum Chordata; class Aves; order Caprimulgiformes; family Caprimulgidae; genus Antrostomus; species Antrostomus carolinensis. Next base: position 66,101 of record NW_010294574.1, read on the forward strand.
ATTTATGTAGGGTATGCAGCTGTTGTGAAATATAAATACTACTCCACCTAGAAGTTAGGAAAAGAAGTTTAAAACTTAACTCTCTCACCTGGAGAATATAAGACAGTGAACTTTGGGTCCACCCTTCCTCCCTGTGGGCATCCTTCTAGGCCAGGCTTCCACGTGCTGTGTTCCAGCACCCCTGGGCTCAAGCTATTGTTGTTGATGAAGAAGACCTGTACCCACCACCCAGGCAGAGGCACCACTGGTTGACCAAGTCACAGGGAACTTTTTTGCAAGAAAAGTTAGCATGACACTTCTCAAATTTTACTCTTGCTTTTTATAGGTTCTATATTTTATCACAATTATTATATAAAAATGTAAATTGTTCAAACATTTGATGCTTTTTCACTTAAGGAAAACCCCATGAAACCTGACTGACTTATTGACTAGACAAATAAGATTATTGCTTGACTGCTTATTTGGGTTTTTTTCTGGACAAATGTCTGTTTTCCCTCCCAGAGATGTATGCTGGGTAAATCTTGAGGAATTACAGACAGGATTTCCTTGCATATAGTAGTCTTATTCTTGTTGAAAAGTCTTAGAACTTCTACGGATTTTCAATGTGAAAGCCATGCACGTGTTCTTTGCCCCCCCGTTTTGCAGCCGGTAGCCCACATGCTTATGGTAGTCACATACTGTGGTCCTGCAGCACATCTGAGGCATTTTCAGCAGTGTTGGGTTTGCTCTGTAGGTTTGTACAGTGCCAAGATGCATTTCATAGTCCTGTTGAGGGGACTATATATTCCTATGTGTTACCATGACTTCGAAAACAGCATAGGGTTTAAGGAGGACATTGATGTTGATTCCAACTAGTTCAAGTATTTCTAATATGTGGGGCTGCTCTGGACAGATTTTCTACACATAATTCACATAGAGGAGAATAAAACCTGAATCTAAATTTTTACCTTGCTGCTTCACTGCCATCATTCCTATATATGTAACACTATCATTTTACTGGGCCAGCCCTTGCACTAGCTTGTACATCAGGAGTGAAGTCTGGGCTCTCCTTTCTCTCTTGTGTTTTGTGAGTGGTTGGATCTTGGGTCTCCTCTTCACCAAGTATTCCATACAGTTCCTAGTTCTGCCCAGTGTGTTGAGTAGGAGGTTTTGGCTACACCCTCCTTTACCACTCAGAAGCCCTTTCCCAGACTATCTAGAGTTGTGTTTTGTAGTGTAAGTAGCTGGAACATGAGAATGATTGATTCTCTTATTCTCCCCTTGTCTGCAGGCAAAGCATTGCCCATCATCCAGCTTTTCATGGTGACTCCCGCCTCCGTAAAGAACGCAGCCAGTTTCTGGGCACCGTAACACCAGGAATTCCTCCTTCTTGCTACAAAGGCTCATCTCTACTAATTTTCTGAAACACTGAACTGTGTAAATAGCCCAATGTTTAGCTTATTCATTTATGTGTGTTCTTAGAGGAAATCCATACCTATGAAAAGAAGATACACTTAAAAAGTTTAAATCTGAGAGAAATTTTCATTTATTTTACTCAGAAAGTAAAAAAATTTCTCTCTCAGGTCTTCCCAAAAACCTTCCTTGTTTTATTTTCCCAAGAAAAGCTCTCTGTATCTGTTTCCAAACTTTATCTTGGTGATAGCTGTCTATAAGAAAAAACTGGTCTGCTTATTTAAGCTCTGTCATTGTATACGAAATGAAAGCTTTTATTGTATCGCATTACGTATATGGTGAAGTAGGAGTGAGAGTGTATCAAAGAAGTCCAGTATCTACATTTGTTCATTCATTGCATCACCGTATTTAGTTGCCTATTCACAGGAAACAATAATGCTTTTGTATAAATCTGATGTTTAAAATCTAGTCTACCATGTAATACATATTTTACAGTCCACATTATTTTCATTTTCTTAATGCTTGCTTTACACTTTGCAGAGATAGGAAAGCATCTTACCGTTTGACTTAACATCTGTTTGGGAGTCTCTTTGCCAGGGAAGAAGGGATAATACTGTGGTGTGAAAATAAATGTGTACGAGTGCCACACACTGAGCTCTGGTAGAAGTGACATGTTTAATGGTACTCAGGTTTATTTGTTATTAGTGTGCCAAGGAGTCCTTTTTGTATACATTGAATCTTAGCAATGTTAGTGTATTGATCCAAGTGTGCTTGTATGCCAGTGAATTACACACTGGTATGTACTGATGCTAAAACTGGCTAGAATCTATGTCTGTGCCTAGTTAGAAGTGATTTTGAAAGTTTCACTTTTTTTCATTGGAAGAAAGATTACCTAAGAATAAAAGTTTTGATGATAGTAGAAATAGGTGTTTCCTATCAAATTAATCCATAACATCAGAGCTGTTAAATAAAGAACAACAGTCATATAATTGTGTGCCTAATTTTCCTAATGATAAATGTTCTCCTGCCTTCACTCTATCTTTCATTGTAAAGTGTTTGCCTCAAACTGTCCCCTGAGTATGAGGGGGGTCAGGGCTTGTCCTGCCCTGCCTTCCTTTTACAAGTTTTAAAGTAAAAGAATAACACTGCCTCCAGAGGGCTGCAGAGCCCAGACGGTAAATCTGGCAGAGGCTGTCCTCAGGGACAAGTCTTTCAGTTTTTAAAGCTATTTCCAGATTAAATGACCATCCCAAGCTGCCCCTTTTCCACAACATCATTGCGAACTTTCAGTTACCCCAATTAGCGTCATTAAATGTGCAGAGCCTGTCTGGATATACCGTCTGTTCAGTGCACATACTGATATCTAGTTTGTCACATGTATTCCAGTATCAGAAAACCCATGTGCTACAAATTTAATCCCAAATAAATACTTTTTTTTTCTTTTTGCTTTTTACAAAGATTTGCTTCTTGCCTCTGGAGGTTACCTGCTAAGCTGCAAACACTCAGGCTCCTATCTGATTTCTTTTCTCTGAATATCAGCTTTTGGCCTTCTGTATCAAAAGCTGGGCGGGTGTAAATCGGTGGAGGTGGTTGGGGCTGAGCCAGTGGCATTAGCCAGGCCTGCCTCGTGGAGGCAGAGATGTTCACACAGGACAGGAGCCCAGCACTCAAGCAGGAGTACACCGTGGAACAACCTCTCCATCTTTATGGTTTTTTTCCCTGTCTGCTTGCTTCTATGGGAGCATTTGTGTATGTAACTATGTGTATGTACATATGTGTATGTAACATAGATAGATGTTACATACAAATAGATATATTTGTATCATAGGCACACAACAGCCTTAAAAGAAGAATGAAACCCCTGAATATTTGTATAAAGCACAAGTTTGAGTATTCACAGAGGAAGTGCCCAAAAGAGCATTCACGTGTATTAGTGAGATATGCCTACATGCACATTCATGCACAGGATGCCCAGAGGTGAATAGTGTCTATGTGTAAATTCATATGTCTCTATTTGCCATACCTCCATATAAACTAACAATGAGCAAATATGCAACATAGAACTTCATATAGATACTAAGGGATTCTGTTAAGGTAAAAAAAAAAAAAAACCCCTACTTTTCTCTACCACTAGGAATGCTGAGCTATGGGACAGTGAGCTCGCAGACTTTCAAGTAGCAGTGGGATAAAGAATCAAATCCTGCTAGTGCAGGGACTGAAAGCCCCAAAGTTAGAAGAAATGTGGTCCTGTGTCAAAGGGGAGGGTGCGGGGAGGCTGGTCAGGGCCAGATAGGTGTTTTGGTGCCTTCAGGACCCTGAGTGTGCACAGCTTTGAGCAAATATCCAAGCAAAATGCAATAGGAGAGATTCTTAGCAGCAGTTTGGATGGCACCAGTAAATAACTAGCTTTTAAATTGCCTTTTAAAAGGTGTAGAGAGAGTGGACTTTTCAGGTGACCAACCTAAATGTCTTGCACACATGCACGTATGCACAAAATAAGAAATTTTTAATTATATTTTTCTGAGAGTCCTACTGTCATGGTAATCATAAACTCTGATATTTCTCATCAGCTGAGCTCTGGTTAGAAATTAAATATCTCAGTGTGACAGTAAAAAGATTTCATGAGCACACCAGTCAGATTCTGGAAGTGAGCAAGCTGGTACAGTGGATTATAAAAATGTTCTCACTACACAGGCATTAAATTCTTATGATTAAATGCATTTCACAGTGAAGGGAAACATATCATGTGGTTCCACTGGTTGTGATAAAATGGGAGAATTTAAGCAAAATGGAAGGGCTTACATAGATTGAGGTAGTGTCTTTAAGCAAACCTACAAACCTACTACACTAACTGTCACGGCCTCTCAAAAATTGGGACAGTATTTTGCTCAAACCTTGAAATTCCAAGATTACCTTTATCCTGTATTACCCTACACAGCTCTGCATCTCTGATCTCCTTGCTCCAAAACGGCTAACATGTAACTTTGCCCCTGTGTCTCTTCAAAATGCCTGCAAGTTTTTAAGAATTTACTGAGCTATATTTTGAGTCCCTAAAATGCTAACAATTTGACCATCACCGCATTGAAGTGGGCAGGAGCTAAGTGAGAAGTTTGTCCTTTCTTCTACCTTCGTACGCTGAATGAAGAACCACAGCCAAGGAGATCAGGCACGGCAAAGTTGAACTGCAACCACCACACCCACACGCCAGTAATATTTCCCAGTGTGCAGCCATGCAGCTACTGGTGGTCCATGCAACAGCAGCAGGAAGACTGTAAAATGATTGCAAAATCATCCCCAACACATATTTATATAGACTTTCCTATCTATATAGACTTTCCTATCCCTTCAAGAAAGTGCATGAATAACTGAGGCGAAAAAAAAAAAAAAAAAAAAAAAGTAGTAAACTAAAATTTACAATTCTGTCTCCTTTTTGTAAATTGAAAGAGAAGAATTATCCAGTCTGCAATCCACAAAATGGTAATTTATAAGTTGTTTTATTAAGGAAATTGTTAATCCTGGATTACTACAGTGGGGGGAAGGCTAGATGATTCCTTGATTAAAAAGATCAAGAGACAGTATTTTAAATCTGTCAGGGTTAAAGTTTCCAAGGAAATGCTTACAGCTTATTTCCAGCTATAGAATTTGTCAATAATGCCTGCCACAAGTTAGCATAAAAATAAAGCAACAACAACTCTCAGTAAGTCTTTTCCTTAGCTTTTCCTGCTAATGACAATGTTATATGCTTCAGAAACTTTAAATACTTTTTGATATTTTGGTTCTTCTCTAGAAGTATAAGTTATGCTAAGGAAAACTTTACTCCTGATAATAATTTTATTGAGATCAACAGAAGTATTTCCTTGAAAAAAAAATCTACTTAGCCTAAATAAAGGCTGCAAATATAGGCTCTAAATTTAGTCCTTTCCTTGCTGTTAATATTAGGAACAGCATTGTACACACTTCTTTATTTCTTGAGGTATACAATTTGATCATAAATCAAGTACTGGGCCCAAGTATTTATCCTTAGTCTAATGTAAATTTCCTTACTACCCTTTTACATTGTTTTTGTAGTTAGCTTACTCTATTAAAAATTGTTTCTTTAAGACACTTGAAGAAAAAAAGTTTTGAAAATCTTTCTTGTGGAACATTTTTAAACAGATGACAGCACTTAGTTCCCTGTGTACATGTTAGTACTCTTTTCTTGTTTTTCCTCTATGAGTTTTAATTTAAAGCAAGCACTGTTATTTTTGTTGGCTCTGCTAAACCCAACGGTAACATCCTTTTCCAAAATGCCCACACAATAAAAGCTACTCAACCATAAAAAATTTAATTTAAGTAATGTAAAGTTGACATTAACATCAGATTTAAGGGTTTGGCTTCAATTTATAAACACAAGGATATTCCAGGCACTGTAAATTAAAGTTGAAAAAGGTTCGTTCATTCTTTCATTCAGAAAGATTACAATTTTATCACCATATTTATTTATCCTATCAATCTCTACCTCTGAATTTTCTTCCTTATTCTGTCAAACAGTCAGTGTTGTCAAAGACAGTTTTGTGTGAATGAATCATTTTTGGGAAGTATATGTTAAAAAATAAAAGTATTTAAATTCAAGAAATTCTGGAAGTCTCTTGATCTACTTTAGTAACAAAAGAGTGATTGAAATCTGCTACATAATCAAGACTGGAGTGTGCTTAAAAGACAGATTTATTGACATGAGAGGATCTTTACCTGGGAGAATAAACACCCAAGGGAGGACATGAGCAACTTCCTTGGCTCCCGCTGGAAGAGGGATTGCAGAATCAAGCCCCGGATTGGGTATAGTCTCTCACACACAGGTTTTCCTGGGATGTTTCAGTTCAGAAACTGCTAGCAGACAGACAGAAAAGCCTCCTAGGGGGCTACTGCAGCCTCATGGGTCAATACAGGACAGCGGTGGCTCTTTTTGAGGTAAAAAGCTGCACAGAAGGTGAGGATCTGATTTTACTTATACAGATAGATGAATACATAGATAGACAGACAGATAGATAGATAGAGAGTGAATACCCAAGGCTCCTGAATAACCTGTATATTGATTTGTCTTAAAAGCCTGCTGAAATATTCACTTCCTGCACATTCACTGAAAATTAAATCTCATTATAGCATATGCATGCTGTATGCTTTATACATCAAAACACAAACATAAGCAGCTTGGTGGAAAGAAAAGTGGTGTTAATGTAACAGTTAGATCTAAAATAAAGTATTTATTTGAAATGTTATTGTCATATCAGATTTTAATCTGGGAGAATGCTGCCTACTTTGAAATCACAGGTCTGGTGAATCTGTAATGGCAAGGCTGACAGACACGTAACGTTCCCTATGCAGAAACCATGGTGATGGTCACCTTATACATATGAGTAAGCAAATAAACTATATCACAGTAGCAACAGCTAGACTTCCAAAATACAAAGGTGAAACAGAATAATTGACTAATCAAGATTTTGGAAAAATAAGGATTTTTTAATAGATGTATGTTTATAGGAATCAGAAGCTTTGAAGCTTTAAAGCCTTTAAAGCTTTGAGGGATGGAGTACAAAGTGAAGAAAAATAATGCTGTTATGGCTATAATAATTAAAAATAACCATAAGACCAAATGAGTAGTACTACACAGATCGGCTTCCTTTTGTCGTACAACAAAATACTCAGGTACTTACACTAAATAGATTTAAGCTTTACAAATGTTTCTTATCACCCAATTCTTCTATAAATGGTTACAGATTTACTATTATTTTATTTAAAAATAAAAGATATTATTGAGTTCCCAGCAGTTCCTGCAGCTTCCTACAATATCTCAGACTAGAGAGAGAAATTTCAGTGATAAGGCAGAAAGGGAGTCTGGCAGGTAAGTAGTACATAATGGTTGTTGATTTCTCATATCCATTTGGTTTGATTTTTGCTCCAGTATCGAACCCTCTCTGGCTCTGCCCTTAAAAAAGCTGGTGTTCTCTCTCAAAGACAAACAAAATGCAGTATGGCAGCCCGAAACCTGGGTGCCTCTACTGATGCCTGACCTGCGTACAAATAGCACATCACACCATGATTTCAAGGCAGTGGAGGAGCCGCGAGCTAGATCAAATCCCCAGGAACAATTCACCACACCGGTTTTGCCCGTCCCTTTCTGTGCCAGGGGGTGGGAGTGGGGCTGGAGGATACCCCAGCACCCCGCTGCAGCCTGCAGTAGCACTCGCTCAGCCCAGCCCTGCCTCCCGCCCAGCCCTGCCGCCCCGGATGAAAGAGGGGTGCCACGCCGCCTAAATTCGGTCAGATTGCCAATGTACCCGTCCGCATTCTCAGTCTCAGTGCAATGCTCCATGACAACAAGGTGAGACGGCAGAGGTTACCAGAACAGCTGCTTCCTAAGCCAGAAATTCCAGGCATTGAAAGCCATCTGTCTATACATTCACAAATGTATATAAGGGCAATCTATCAGGCTGCAGCACTGCAGCTGCCACTCCATCAGGCCTGCTTCCTTTCTCCAGGCTGAACAATAAGAGCTAGTTCTTCACTTTGTGTCACACAGAATGGCTGATTTGATTAAGTCCCCAACTCTCATTATGCTAGGTAGGGGTGTAGAATTTCAATGATAATCCATAATGCATGACCAGTTTGTCACCATGGCAACATAAATTCAAGGTTACTAGCTCAGACGCATAATTGGGTGTGCATTGAGTGCTGAAGAAGGGCTGTTAAAATTCTTGTCATAGAAGAGTAGCATCCATCATACTGTCTGAAATTGTAAAGTACTCATAATCCTAAAGAAAAATCCTTGGAGAAAAAATGTTAATAAAATAATGATTACATCTAATATAATTGTTTAAGTTTAAAAAACTAAAGTGGTTAAAGTATTTTAGTTAATAAGAATGGAAAAGGCAACTCATTAAATGCTGAAGACTTTAGTTGAACATTCCCCACCCCCCAATATTTGCATTGTAAGATGGACCCAGAGCAGTTCAGCTCTGAATCTGACTGATTAGCTCAGGATCTAATCCATATGATACAGTAAAAGATGACGTTTCATACGCAGACGGCACAGTCTCATAGGCATCGTTTGTCCAGTTTGATCTTTTGTGGGTAAACATTATCTTCAAAATTAGCTGCACTAAGGATAAGAGGACTTTTGCATGCTGATTTTTTTAATTTTTTAGGTGTTGCCCTGAATTATTGCATTATACAGCAGCCATTTTAACTATCCAAGATGAAATAGGTAAGGTCAAATTGAACAGATGGAAACAAGACATTTAAAATCAGACTGAGAAAAGCTTGAGCATTTATATTGTAGGGAGTGATCTTACTCCAGCAGATGGATGGAATAGATGACCTAGAAAGGCTTCTCTTTTTTTTTTTTTTCTTTTTTTTTTCTTTTTTTTTTTTCTCTCATTTCTATGCATTTGTGACTGCAACATACCTGAAACCTGGCATAATGTGGGGAGTGGATTGTTTTTTCCTTTTTAAAAAATATTCTGCTATACATCTCTTCTGTATTCCTCTAATACTAGCAAGATAGACGTGACGTTTGCATTACTTATTCCCAAGCAAGTCTTGTTTTGTTGACCATCTTTGCTAGTAAGGAAGAAAAGGCAAATGAGATTTTATATGAGCACTTCCAAGATGTCAGGGACTTAAACCTAGTATGTCATTACATGAAGAAAGATCATTACTAAATGAATATTTTCCTCAGTTCCAACCCCATTTTCCTTGATATTGTCTGACTTGTATGTATCTGTTGTATAGCCTTGGCAAATTCTAGCTGAGATGCTTCAGCATATGGTTTTATTTGTTGTGATTTCTAGTGCAATTTGATGTTACTTCAATGTGTGTTTCTGTAACAATATTAGGAGGGTTTCTTCAAAGGAATGAAACCTCAGTTTATGCCTTTTGAGTGAGATCTGCCCCTTGCTTCTGGAACTGAGCTTTTATCTAATTCTGTTGGAGATGCTCATGATTTGTTGGCTGAATTGCCTAAAAATAACAATAGAAAATTCCCATTACATGGAAGTGGAAAGGCTCAGTAAAGAAAATATTATTCCAGCATGAATTTTCTGCAAAGATTAAACTAATCTGTTTGGGCTTTCCAGATTTCAGATTGCACTGTCTTCTAATCTACTCTACATTTACATTTTGCAAACAGAAATTGCAAGGAACTTTTATCATAAACATAATTAAATCTGTAAAATTACAGTGAATTTTAAAAGAACGTTTGGAAGGGCATTTGGTGTTGGCTATATTTCATACTTTTGCAGGTTTATTTCTGAGAGGATTATATTTTGAGAAATTGTAAATTTTATTATTTTATTTATTTTCTTTTTATTGTTTTTGTTAACAAAATTGCATTATTTGTATTAGGTTTGAAAATAGATGCACTAACTTGTAATTTTTAAAAATTAATTTTTATGCTGAATTGCACTGCTTCTTTTCTGATTAAGCAAGTCTAAGTCATGCTACATTGTCACCATTTTGAAATTGTACAGACCTGCAACTCATTTCCATTACATAAAAAGGTGCTGGATCATAAGCCTATACATACCTTGTAGACAGTAGGAATTTTCACATGAGTAAGAAACGGCAAGATCAGATCCTACAGTAGTGAAGGCTATAGTTGTATTGTACTTAATTTATTTTTGTCTGTGTGTAAGACCTAGTTTTGTACATAAAGCCATATATTACTGTTCAATATCAAGATAGGACTGTATGTTCAATGATGTGTTTTATTTCAACACAGCCTGGGTTAATATGAAGCTTGCAAATATCGCATCTGGAGGTGTATTCTCCTCTTGATGTGCACATGTAATTCCAATTAACATTAAGAATGTTAATGAGAATATGCCCCTCTAGGGGCTGGAGAGGGGGAGGTGAGGGAGCAGGTTTGTAGTTCTGATTTAAATAACAAGTGACTTTTGTGGAGAATACCAGCATGTGGTCTCATGCATTTATATTGTGGAAATGCAGTGGCTCTGAATGAGAGGGCACAATTTATACATTGATGCTCAGTGATGCTTAGCCAAGTGAACCCGTTGTTGGGGGCAAATATTAAATCCCGATGTGCCTTCTCCAGGAAGGAATATTTTTTAAAATGTTTAGTTCTGTATTTGTGCACAGGCATCAAAGAATCTACTGAGAGAGAATGGGCTGTGGTTTTGTGATTTATTTTTTTTTAAAAGACTAGCTTAGTTTGAAGAAGCAAACCATTTAATTATTTGCTGTTTCTCAAGTATACAGAATGTATAGAATAGCTTTCAAGGCCTTAAACAACAATGTGCTCCAATGCTTTGATTAATTTACTTGATGTTCTTTTAGTGTTCCAAGAAGTACATTTAATATCAGTTTTTGAAACAAAAACAATATCCAGATAAAAATGGCTATTAAATCATTATCTTTTCTTTGAAAGTGTGATGTCACTGCTGCTATTTTGAGGAATCCTGTGTGAGCAGAGAGTATGAATAACTATAGCACTTCAATTTCTGAAAACGGAAGGTAACAGATTGTGAAGGGTTTTAAGGCAAGAAAGTATGTAATATATATCTTATAATTGCAAGCAAATGTGGATAATAGATTGAATGGAATTATTATTTCATTTTAACAGATGAAAACAGAGCCGGTGTTTATATGTGGATTATATTCTCCCATGTTATTTAGTCAAAGAATAAATCCATAATGCAGCAAACACAGATAACATGCATAATGGCTATGAAAAAAAAAAAAATAGAAAAAAGAGACAAAATCCTTTACTGTCCTAAGATTTTTATTTTTTTTTTTCTGGTAATGGTTATTGCAAGACATAAAAATGACAAAGAAATAAAAAGACATATTACTGTTTGATGCCCCATCCGACTCTTTTGTTATCAGTGACAGAAAATATACTCCAAACAATATAATTTATCTGTTTTGTCAATTTTTTCTGCTTAAACTTTCTGCATGTCTTTTCAATTTACACATGGAGAAGTGCTGTTCATTTCATTGATCTGACACGTCACATTTCATTTTGTTGATTTCAGCAAGTGCTATGGCAGGATGTGAACCACACAGCCAGCAGGATACATTAAAAATGTAAAATGAAAATGTGTGTTTTGTGGTTGTCTTTTACCGTATATATTTTTTAGGTTAAACAGTTAAAGAAGCTGTTATTTGAATAACTATCTTATCTTGTACATTTTATCTGTTGGGTTTGATGTTTGTAAAATGTATATTTTGTAGGTACACAATGGTATATCGGAAATTATAAAACACCGTATATCCCGATGTTTTAACTTATTCAGGGCCTGATCATATAATCTTGGTTATATGAGTAACTCAAGGCTTTTAATAAGATTATTGTAGACAGTAAGAAATGTCCCTGTGTTTAGGGAGTATGATCCAAGACTTAGATTTGTCCTTCTCCCACCTCTTCAAGTAGTTCTTTATGAAATCTAGGGGGTTATATTAAAAAATAATTTTGCACAGACTGGTGTCAATGCTCATTCAGTCCCATATCTCAGCATGAAAAGCCTACGTGTATACAAGATAAGAAGATGTGGGAATAGTAAGGAGGCATGATGGGAAAACCAGGACTATTATTAGTAGATGCAGGTGAGTGAGTTTGTTTAGGAAAAGCAAGGCTACAGAAGCTTTTTAATCAGAGGTTTTCATCCCATTAATCTATTTCTCCAGGTTTGAAAAAGAGGAGAGTGTTCAGCTGCAATACCTCCATGCATTTATTTCATAGCAGCTGAGGAAGAAGCTTTGAAGAAAAGATCAGTCATTAAATCAGATGAACAGAATAAAGAAAACAAAATCAAACTAAACAGTTAAGGAGGGGGGGGGATTAGGGGGAGGGGATGTATGACCAAGACACCAAGTCTAATAGTTGATTAAATGTTAAAGCTTTGTCCACCGCATATTGAGAGGGCACCCAATTGAGCAGCAAGAACCAGGAAACAGGCTGTTCCCAGTTCTTATGGTTCTCTCAATTTTATTAAAGTCTATAGAGTCATTACGGAAAAGATCAGAATTTGTCTGTCTGGTTCTATCAGTCACATTAATTTGATTTTGTTAGACACAAAAAAATATTAATAACATATCATTATAGAAAAATAAGAACAGAAGCATTCTCAGAAAACCAGCACTTGTGAAAAAATATTTAAACATTCAAAATAAATGACAAGATTTTTAATAAAATATGAGTAGTTTTTTCTTCCAGTGACAATTTGTGACACACATGCAAACACAAGTTAGTTTTCTACCACACTTCAAAGGTTAAAGCAAAAGATATGGTAAAGTATTAGAGGAAAAAAATATGGAAACACGCAAACAAAATTACAACAATGTTTCCTTTTTGCTCAAAATCACAAGCCTGAAGACAATTTTTTTTTTTTTTTTAAAATCACATCAGCTGCACTCAGAATTTGCAAAAATAACAAGAGGAAGATGTTGTGGTACCTTTACAAACTACATGGCCTTTTGGACTGAGTATAAGAAAACAGACCTATAGGTCTGATAATACTTCTGCTGTTGGTATGCCTGTTAGTATGTGACTTTGTTGGAACTATTTCATTATTTCACAATGCTCTAATGAAGAAGAAACTACTGAATGAGAAAAAGGCATGACAAGGATGAAATTCTCTGACCTGTGGTCTGCAGAAGGTCATGCTGGCTGGTCATAATCTATTAAATCAGTAAATGTAATAAACATTCTTTAGGTGTTTCAAGGATCAGTGGCAATGTGATTTTCCAAAATTTACAATGGTACCTTGTGTGCTGAGGAATGATCACAACTCCTCATAATATTGAACTTGTCTTGAGGTGACTGAAATGGGTCAGTAAGTTAAATACTACATCCACAGAAGCTCTGAAAAAAATCAGAATAATGGTTTCAGCTCTTAGAGACAGTGCTAACAGCCTATTGTTACTGTTTGGAGGGTCAGGAAGAGAGAGAAGCATCTCCTTGTTCTGATTAAACTTTTTCAAAGTCTTTTCTAAGTAGCAATGGTGTTGCAATAATCCTGTGTTTGACCTCCTCTTCGTTCCTTTGCTGCTGCTAGTGGTGGTATTCAGGGAAAGAAAGCTGAGCCTAAAATAAATTTCCTATCACAACTGCATGATAATACCAGTATAGCTTGCTCATTTCCCTTTCTGAACTGAAATCAACTATTGTGATATAACCATTTTGTATCATTAAAGTTGGGTTTGAAAAGGAGAAGTTGGGATGTGACCTGAAGTTTTACTATTTTAAATGAACCTGCATATGTAAAGCAATAAAAACTCTATCTTCAAACAAGACTTCAGGCCTTGGAGAATTATGAATATGAGTCATTTACCATGTCTTTTGCACAGATTTTTCCAAGAACAAACCCCAGTCCTTGCCCAAACTCCTAATTAACGAAAATCAGCTAACCCCGATTATCATGTAGGGCACAGCAAGTGTGTTGAAGGGATTCTGCTCGGATTTTAGCTGATGTGATTGAGCACCTATAACCTTGTTTTTCCCTTGCCAAACTCAAGCAAAGGTGTTTCATCATAATGGGAATTATTCCCAAGCTAATTTTCACAAGTTTTTACTCTATCCCCTTTCAATCCATATGATCACAGTTAGTTTTAACAATGAAGAAAAAAAGAGCCTTTGGTTTACTGTGAGTATATTTTATTATCTTCTGGCTAAAGTGATTGAAAATATTTTGCTTTGCCTTTACAAAAATCAAGTGCTGTTCTGCAGAGAACAAGCACAGAGATGTTACTCTGAGGAGACAGACGCTTTAAAAGTTTTGCACATGAGAGAATGCAATTAAAATGAAATAAAAATAATAACAATACAACATTTGAATAACAATACATATCCCAAAGCACTTCACAAGTAGGTCAATATCATTATAAGCACTTAATTGTTTCTTACTTTAGTGGGAATGGTTTAAGAATGAAAAACAGTTTAACATGGTCTCCCTCTCTTTGTGGAAGTTCCACAAAAGTGATTGTTTCTATAGAGCTCCCTGGTGCCAAATACCCAGACACGCAAAGCCCAGCCAATGCTGAATTTCATCTCCAGTTGCACAGAAATATCAGTATTCTTTTCAGTGGATTGTTTAAATAATGTAAACATTGGAAACCAGAATGAAATGCAGGTTGATTCCCAACATTCAGCTTATTTTTATCATTAAGGCACTTTAAAATCTAGATCTACTCAAGTCTTCTTGAAGCTGCAAGGTGTGAGGGTGGGTGTGTACACTCCACAAGACTGAAGTTATAATGGACATAACATAAGAAATTTTATTGGGAAAAGGAAGCCAGATTTTCATACCAATACCAATATTCCTACCCCACCAAGAACTTTCATTAGATGATATTTAACTTAGATAAGTACCTTTCTAGCTGACATTATCCATAGGAAATCACAATATTTCTATGCCAAAAAAGAAGCTAAATTACTAACTCTGTTCCATTCCATACCTTTCAAGTGATTTTTCAACTAGTAATTTAATGCAGAATATTTTCTCCAGTCTTCATACAAATGTGAATTTCTGTGTGGATAGAATCCTTCCTTTGTTTTCACCTGATTCTCCTGGAAACAAACAAAATTATATCCTTGAAGGAGCTGCTTAACAGCAATTTTTTTGCTTTTATGCATTCCGTGGGTCTCAAAGTCATTAAATTCAGAGATCTTGTCTCTCCTTTTGTAGTTACACACTATGAAGTATTGGTTTCCCTCATATGCCCCTGAAGAGAAAGCCCTCAAGCTGGGACCAGGATGCTTTCGGGGTGCAGGTGCCCCAGTCTGACATGCAGATACTGGGCTGTATGATCCGAGCCCATGGGCACCACAGTCCCTTTGCACCACCAGCTGCCCTTCCCCAGGCTTTGGACTTCAGTCTCCACTTTGTCTGCATCCTTGTTTTGTTCCCAGCTCAGCTCCTGCTGTCCTCCCCTCCAGCATTTCAGCTTCAAGGTTCTCAAGCAACTAGGACAATGAAGAAGTGATTCAAGTCTGAGACTTTTCAGCAACAACAACAGCAGTAAAACCAGCACCATTGTAGTTGTATGTTGCTGAAAGAAAATTTTTCATATGAAAAGTCCAAATATTTTGCCCAAATTTGTGCACAGGGTTCTGACTGAAAATGTATATGCTCTCTGCATTTTTATGAGTTCACTAGGACCTCTGTGCACCCTCTCTCTTTCTTTGACTCTTAAACTGATGAGTGCTTCTCTTGATTACCTCTGCTGCTGGCTGTTTTTTTCTTATTTTAGCAATAGCGATGGTCACACTTGCATCCAACCACTTCTCCCATAGACAGGCAGGGTTGTACCTTCCTCCTAGCTTTTTTTTCCTACTCCTTATTTTCTGGATCTAAAGACTATTGTCTTCTTTGTAACTTCTCTGCTTGAAAACAAACTTGTACTTTGACAGTCTGAACAGAATGAACCAAAATATCGAAGGGAAGGGAAGGGAAGGGAAGGGAAGGGAAGGGAAGGGAAGGGGAGGGGCGGGAAGGGAAGGGAAGGGGCATCGCTCTGGATCTAAAGACTATTGTCTTCTTTGTAACTTCTCTGCTTGAAAACAAACTTGTACTTTGACAGTCTGAACAGAATGAACCAAAATATCGAAGGGAAGGGAAGGGAAGGGAAGGGAAGGGAAGGGAAGGGAAGGGAAGGGGAATTGCTTATTTTGCAAAAAACATACACCGCTGGATTAGTTATATTTTTCTGGTGATAACTTTTTACTTTCAAACTGACTGTATCTTCCCTCAAAATTTGAAAGAAAAAAATCAGGCATTTGAATTGAGATGTAATAGAGACATTATATACCAAGACATAAAAACTAGTATCAAAATTGACAACCCATATTCCTTCGTGCTTACTTTCTTCACTGACAAAACTGGAGGGGAAAAAAAAAAAAAAAAGAAAAGCATAAAATTTGTTAGTAACAAACCCCAAAACCTTTATAAGGAAATTGAAAAGCTTTTTGAATGTTACAAGTCAACACTGCATTGTTGACAGAGCTCTTCCTGACAAGCATCCACTTGCGTTTATTATGTTTTTACAAATGCTGAACAAATCATCCAAGAACATATTGGGACTTAGAGCATAAGGTTCTAATTAATAGCAGGGAATTAACAATGTGATAAAACATGACAAAACTGCTGAAACCAACTCATGACCTGAGTGTGCTCTGGGTTCAATGAGAACTTTAAATTCTTCACATGGTCAGGCTCCTAATAGCCACATGCCATTAATAACAAGAAACCACGTCTGAAGAAATCGCTTGATAAAAAAGTTTATTTGGCAGTAAGATGTAGGGAAATCACCACTGAAGCCTTCTACATACCCTGGCAGAACACTGGATAGGTCTGAGTCAGATAATAACTATCTGGTTTATATTTGGAATATTATAAAGTTTGGCCCGACAACTACTTTCTTTCCCCAGTAACTGTTGTGTCAAAAATGCACTCAAGATCTTTAGTTTCATATTTTAAACCACTGTAATTTCATTTTTTTTTTCTCTTCTCAAGCAGTGCTTGGGAATCGCTGAATCACAGAATAGTTGAGATCAGAAGGGACCTCTGGAGATTGTATCAGAGAGTCAGCTAGGGCAGGTTTCTTAGGATGATGTCCAGTCTCATTCTGAGTAACTCCAAGGGTGGAGATACCATAACATCTCTGGGCAACCTGTTCTTGTGTTCAAAAAAGACTATAAAGAAATGGACCTATGGAATTATTATCTCTGTTTCACAAAAAAATGCATACACCACAATTAGAGTTTCAGTTTGAATTATGAAGTGCAAGAGGCAGCTAACATGTCCTCCCTGAAGCTGAAATTCACTTTGCAACTCATTTACCCATGCTAATCAGTCAATAGATTTGCAAAATGATGTGTTGATTTCCTCTCTTTTTAATTTAGTAATTTTTGTTATCTGCCAAAATTAATTAAATAAAGTGCAGCTCTGAGAGCTGACATACTAATCAAAAATAGCAGGTGCTTTCTCTTAAAAATCCTGACAGAAGCCCGGTTTCTGGGCCCCACATGGACTGAGAGAGTGACTGTGCAGCTTTCATTCCCAGAGGAGTCCTGCCTTGCTCAGGAAATATCTGTGTTGTCTGAGATGCTGGACAATGCCAGCAGAAGAGAATGAAGAAATCCTCGACATACTCTGGAAGTTGCATCAGGCCCAGACAGGCATTTGGTAGGTCAAAGGGATGTTGAGCCAGCAGATACCTACCTCTACATAGTGGAGCAGCATCACCTGCACATACCTCCCTTGGGGCCACCCTGCAAGACAGAAGGCTGTGCCTCTTCTCCAATGCCACCATGAACTCTGTGGGTCTCCAATTCATTTAAATGAATTAATGTCAAATGACAACTGAGGGAAGCCATTTCTAGCTGAAGTGTCAAAGAATTTGCTGTTTGCTAAAAAAACAAAACAAAACAAAACCAATAAAAACCACCAAGGAATACCTGGCTCTAATTAAAGTTTTTAGTGATAAGCAAAACTCATTAAGATTATTTTAATCTTTTCTATTTTTTCCAAAGACTTTGTTGAAACTCTCAAAATTTTGAAAATAAAAGGGTAAGTTTATTCAGAATACTGAAAAATGAACTAACTTAAAACTATCTGCATTAGCAATAATGTTTGGTCTCCACATAATCTTCATATTATCTCAGAACTTGTTGAGTTGTTTGTTTTTTCAGTTTTGTTTTGGTTTTGTCAGAATCTACAATTGTATCTGTGATGTGTGTAATTTAATAATAATCAGTAAAGAAGTACTAGAGCTGTAATTTAAGGATCAGGATGTGAATGTTAAACTGGCACATTGCTGAGTTTATTCTCCTTGAATGATGCCAATAAAAAGAGGATGAAACTGAATTTAGTTTGTATAACTTATGGGTCTTCATATATTTTTTAAGGTAACCATCGTTCTTCCTAAAACAAATCCTTTAAAAATAAAAGTAATGGGTCACTTAACAGACTGAAAAATAAGCAATAAGTGAAATAGTATGAAAGAAAGAAAGAACTACCAAGAGCAGTAATACTGGATATTTAAAATGACATGAAACTTCAAGGTAATATACGTAGCATTTTTCACCCGGCTCCCCAATGGGATTTTTAAAGGTGCTTTATACACAAATGCTAGTTGTACAAGCTGACTTCCATGGAAGTTGCCTCCAATATTAATCTTGCGTGTGACAAGATGTGCCTGGGAAGGAAAACATAAATATCAGCGTTTCAAAAGTTCCCATTCACAGCACTAAACCTGGAGGCAGCTAACTCCCTGAAGCTCTTCACGTGCCTCACACAATGGAGCACCAATTATTGGCAAAATTCTGTTCTCATCCCCAACCATCAAAGCAACAAAAAGAGTAACTTCCAGCCCCACAAACTCAATGTCAAACTTCCCACTGGTTTCAGTAAAATCAGAATTTTACTGAAATTTATACCTTTCACTTTTATTCTTGTTCAGACAAGAGTTCTGTTTGTGGATCTGAAAGCTTTTCAAAGCACTGACTATATTTCTCAGAATTGTGATGCAGGTTAATACTGTTTTGGTCTCACTATTTAGATGTTTCAGAGTTTGTGAAAACTGTCCTACATATTGAGTCCAAAACTGAGCCAGAAACAGATGTCCGAACAATTGACTCCCAGATTTGCTTGTTAGAAGGGAATATGAACTATTATATGTCAACACTATTGTCTTTGATTTATTAAGACCTAGCTGATGACTCTTTTTTTTTTTTTTTTCCTACACAGATACCTTTCTAGAGAGTTTTACAGAACTTTTCCCTACCAGGAACCACATTGTGGTAGGTTGGAAATTATGAGATTAACAGCTGTGTCTCATTTAGGTTCCTCCTGAGGAGTCACAGTAATTTTTGAGACAAAAATAGAAGTGTACATCACCACCAGAATTTAAAGACATATGTGAATATACTTAGAAATTTGACATATTTGGAAAGACAGCTTCACTGAGTATGATCGAGTAGGTGTACCTATGTGTGAGGGTGAGAAGCGCAGTAAAAATATGGGAAAGGAAGATTGAGGCAAAACCTGGACAAGGTTAGGAGTTGACTGAAAGAAACAGAGAAGGGAAGAAGAGAGAGATTTTCTTCATCAGATGGTAGAAGGAACATCCTGAGCTGCACCAAAAGCTCCTGTCCTCCCAGGGAGAATGGATCCTGCCCTCCTTGTAAGCAGAATATACTAGGACCTGACTCTACCATCATTTTTTCTTCTTACATACAGCAGCAAAAAGGATCCTGGATTCTGGCTAGCAGCACAATGTGACTCAGAAAGATTTAGAGCATACGACTGTCCTCAGAATCCAGACTGAAGTTCCCTCACACAAAATAAATAAAAAAATCACATTTAACATCAACCTTTTCAATAGGACTATTTGAAGCATTCTAATACACCATTTTTACAATCAAGTTCCAGTGAAAACTTACTGGAACTTAATTAGGTTTTGTTCAGTTTTTCATGATGTCATGACTGCTGTATTCAAAATACCTTTAAAAACATTAATTTTAACCACCAGATCATTTGATAAATGTACTAATAAAAAGGGCTTTACTAAACATGAAGCAAATCCACATAAGTCTAAACTGATATTTATTTTGTTTCTACAGCTGAGTTTCAAAATTGCATTTTTTCACATTTATCCGCTGGAATCTCACATTGTGCTTCACATCAGCAATAATTGCCACAGCTTTTGCTGTAGTTGTGGAAAACAAGAGGATTCTTTGTATGTCTCTTTTATTACATTGTCAATATACTAATACAAGTTATATGAACAAACCTAAAGAGACAAAGAGCTATTTGTTATATTATTATCCAGGGGTGAAAGCACAAATCTTAGGAAAAAAAATCCAGTAGGGACTGCAGCTGAACAAAAGGTCTAAGCAAGGCAGGCTTCGACACCTGATTATATGCAAACCCAGCGGTGCAGCTGTGCAGGGATTCCCTTCTTCTGTTTGCAGACAAGGATTGAATGAGAAGTGATGAGATAACAAGGGAGTGTGTAAGCTTAATGATATGCCTATTTTTTCTATCAGTTGCTAATCTGTAGCTCTGGTGATGATTACTATTTCATCTCCAGAGAGATGCTATTCAGAAACATCAAAATGACAGACAATTCAATGCCTTGTGTTTCTTTAAGTATAGGGCCAGATTGTCAGGGCTGTCAGCCACAGAAGGGAGAAAGTCCTTCCATTTTATTCTGCTCTTTTGCCCCTCCCTGGGTGATGCCAGCCAGCAAATGGCAAGAGGAGGTAGGATCCAGCCTGCTCACCTGATACACCACCATAAGAGGAGCTGTCAGCGGGAGGAGGTGGGGTCTCAATCCTCCATTCATCAACACCAGAGCATACAGCTGTGCACAAGAGGTCAGTGAGACAGTGCATGAGGGGAGTGTTGGTGACTGAATTCAGAAGAACAGAAAGAGAAGATAAAAACTTCAAATTACGCTTTGCCTTATTTTCTGGTTTGTGATAAAGCAGCACAGAGATGCCACCTGCCCACGTCAACCTACAGGTATACGAGGGCACTTCCCACCCTCACTTGCCGCAAACCAGACTACTACTCTCTGTAGCCCTGATGAAATCAGTTCACTGTCTGCTGTGCAGAGGTGCTGCTGGCTGCATAAACTACAGAATCCACCAATAATCACAACTTTATTGACACAGATGCAACTTCAAGAACTGGTTTTAAACTAGCAACTTCAAGAACTGGTCTCAGCATAGTTTCCTCTCCAGCCTACTAAACATGCAACTGCTGTCCTAGAGGAGCATGATGCTTTTTTTGCCATCACTGCCCTATGACTGGTCCTGGATCTAGCTGGTTTAAATCCAGTTTATGAATGTTTCTGTGAGCAGCAATTGCATGTCTGGACTGCAGTGCAAACAGCCCAGTGTCCCTTCCAGTTGTCACATCAGGCACTCCAGATGCAGAAGCTCAGACCTCTGACTCAAGTGGTAATTACTGAAATTACCAAAACTTCTAGAGAGAAACTTCCCTGAAAATTTAAACATCTGCTTTGAGGAAAATCTAGAACCATTTATTTCTCGTGTGGAACAATTTATATATATGATCCAACAAGGTCTGAAATCTTAAAATCCTTCTCTTCAAACAGAAGAGAGAGATTAACCCAACTCTATATGTCTTGGGTAGGTACCTGAGGGAAGCCATGGATTCTTCCTGCTGGTCAATAAAGTTTTGTGCCAAAGAGACTTTGGAAATCAGGTCTGCTGTCAGTTCCTTCTTTGTGAAAGTGCTCGTAAGCTGGACGTGTTATCCAGATGGCACAACTTTGGGGCAGGAACTCTCCCCAGTTCTGAAGCTGCAACTCCCACTTCCCCTATACAAGTTCACCTTCATGTCAAAAGCCCTAAATTCTTTCCAGTACCCACTCAATGTAAACAGTTACTGCCAGAGTCAGACCAAAAGGTCTGCACCTACACAAGGACATTTTTCAGTCACTACACATATAGGCAATGTGTGCTGACAGACTTTAGCAGTGAGGCTGCAATGGGATATACGTTATAGCATATACAGAAAATATATATATATTCTCTGTATTAATACAAAGAAAAGTCATCAAGAGGTACAAAAGTCACCAGTAATCTTCCTGGGCTGAAGTTTAGTAATCTGCATGAGGACCTCATGCCTCCCTCTGAGACTGCACCTTTCCTGGGAGTGCAGTGTTCTATATCACCCCTGCTGAGCAACTCAAAACTCTCTTAAAGCTGAGTGGTGAATTAATCATGGTTTGGTTACCTGCCAGTACAAAATCAGAACAGGGTATGACTTCTGTATGAATTGCACATGAAGCATCAAAGCCATTTGTATGTTAAAAACTGAGTGGCCTTTTGCTTTTCTTATTTGTTCCCTGTGCTTTGTCCAGATGCAAACAGGTAAAGTGACCCACATTCTCCTCCCTGACACATCACACATGGCACTGCCCAAGCACAAAGTGTGCAATCAGTTTTTTTTTCCCCACTGCATACAAACACAAACACATAGACAACCTTAATCACACCGGCTGGAGAAGGCGCAACCTCCCTCCCCTCCTCCTGGGCTGTCTGGCAGATGGCACAGCAGCAGCACAGCTTCACAGCTCCAGGACCAAAGTAACAGATGTTGGATTACCACATGCTTTCTAGAGCTTTAATCTTCTAAGAAATTCTGGATCTTACCTGGCTTCCCCTTTCATCCTGTCATTCACCAAGAAGGTAGAAGCCTTGGAAAACAAGATTATGCAGGCCCATAGCACAGCCTGAAGCCACAATGTCAG
>NW_010294574.1:88797-104407 GCF_000700745.2 Antrostomus carolinensis
ATGGCTGAAATACATGTAAGGGTGCAATCCTTCAGAATGAGGATTTTTGAAGATAATTACAGGGGGAGAAAAATTAAGTTGAGAAAGATTTTAACAGGGAAAAGATTTTTAGCTTCTTAAAATGCTGCCCTATAAAATGTTACAGGATGAGTTAGTCATATCTTATGTGCAATCTGAAAACACAGTGTTATTTGAAAGATTTTGGAAGATTATTAAATAACTGTAGAGAAGTAAGCATGTTAAAACCAAACAATCATATCTTCTCTTCTTTCCTATAGGTGACTGCCACTTTTGGAGTTGATTTACCATTAGACTAAATGGTTATGGACAAGGAGCACTTTTTAACAAGCCCCAGATCCAGAATGTATTTCCAGTGCGCAGACACAGTAAAGCAGCATCTACATTCACATCTGCATCTGAGACATGCTTCATTTTTTTTTGTAACTCCATTCTTATTTATATCAAGGCTTAGACTATCATGAGTAGTGTAATCACAGCATAATATTATCAATAGAATTTACATTATCAGTGGACTTTAAGTATCATTATGGATCTTGATCACATTTGATCTGGAGTAAATTCATAGCAGCTTCAAGGAGTTTGAATGAAATATTCCAACATGGAATTTTTGCAGATGCATTCAGGGTCATGACCCAACTTTAAACTGGGTTGTTTTAACCCAGGACAGATTAAATAGATAGGATAAGAAGGATATTATGTACTTGGAAGCTAGTAATATTTTCCTCATTGAGATACAAATAAGACTTGGTTGCATAAATATTTCCAATTTCATTAATAATTATCCAAGTCCTAAAAAAAAAGGACTCCACTTTATTTGGTTTAGATTTCATTTTTCTCTAACACACTTCTTAATTTAAATGGCAATGTTAAACTTTCCTTTTGTTACAAATTATTTTGAACTATCATTGAGTTGTGGTTTAATTGAATTATTCAAACTTTATTATTAAAGGTTGCATCCTAGTACTGAGAGAGAGATTGATTATTTTTTTTTGAAAGGTAAAAGTATACTCTAAGAACACAGTGCTTTCGATCAGTTGGTTTTATAGATTATTTCTGTAGTGGCTGAACTTCAACAAATGCATCTTTTTCTTGACTTTTTACAGCTAGCAATAGAGACTTGAATATCAAGAAACTGCTAAAGCAGTCAAAAAGAATATACTAGAGGTCCAGCCACACAGCCTGAATTATGGTTTCACCCATCTACTAAGAGCCACATTTATCCATTCTCTCCAAGAAAGTGCTTTTATAGAAGCCTTGAGAGTACAGCCAGCAGATTTGGTGCCTGTCCCCATTTCCCTGAATTGGAGGAGGCTGCTAACAGGAAAATTTCATTTCCTTTTCGTTACGCAGCTGCCTGCTGTCTGAGCTGGCTGATACAGGGAGGATATGGGCAGGGATGTCTGCCTGAGTCCTGGGGAAAGTGCTAACAGGATTTATACGTTATCAGAAGACCAGAGAAGTATAAGAATAAGGGAAGCACACAAACATGTTTGCTAATATTGGTGTTATCACTGGCATCAAAGACACTTAACTAGGTGTATCATTAGTTTTCTTGTTATTTCATCTAGTTTTCTTGTTTTCTTATTTAAAAATAGACACATAATGATTATTAATGATTATTACAGATAGTTGAAAACTGGAGACATTTTCATGAAAATCATGTCCCTATCTAAAATAATAACAACCTTGAACTCCTGATGTGTATTTTCCCTTTTCTGGAAAGTTCAGTATCTTCTTGTCTTCTCCATTCACAATATTCTGTCACTTGGCTTTGTGTTCATTCTGGAGAAGGTGGCCACGTACTGTATTTAAAGACTTGCCTAAATTTGGTGCTTGTTGAAAGGTTAACTGGAGTTGCTTCACACTAGGACGTCTTGCTTCTGCAACCAATGTCTGCTGTGACTCATGTGACACTCAAATCCTCTTTGGAATGAGGTTTCTGAGATGCTGAACATGTTTACCCAGAGCATAACTGATACACATAAACATGCATGACTACCCTATAGGAATGAGAATGCCTACATTCCCACTCCCCAGCCATCCTGACTGGGCACAAGAGCCTTGTTCAGATGCTGACACGCCACCACCCACTGCCTTGCGTGACTCCAGTGCACATGAAGTCCATGCATCCCATGGTACTCCTGGATCTTGATTCATTGCTCATGCATGATGCTTCAGCATGGTCTCACATTGAGGTCCCTGACATCCCATCCTGCTGGGAAGAGCTGCACTTGCCAGGGTGACTGAGCTCTGGCCGGCAGGATGTGGACACACATCTGTCAGCTCAGTGGAGAAGCAGAGGGAAAAATGAACAGAGGGGAACCCCTCTCTATACAGGGATGTTTGTGAGATCAATCATGTAATTCTGAGATCCCAGTACAGTGCTCAATGAACACCAGGGTACAGCGATGTCCAGGACAACAGCGACACTGAGATATGTGACCTCTTTGTCCTAGCAGGCACAGAGGAAGACAAGTCCAAGGCAGGCAATAAAACATGCCTCTATATTTATTAAAAATATTAAATTTTGTTTTCTAGAAGATAGTATTCATTTTGTGCATTTTACAGAACAGTGCAGGTTTTTCTCACATGTTTAATGTTGTCCATGGCTCCTTCCCTCTGTCAGAAGGAGGACTGTCCTTGCACATTAGCATTTTACTTTTTCTAATGCATTTTTCAGTAGAATTTTTCCCCATATGAAACCATGGCTCAGATATCGTCTCTAAAGAAAAAAAAAAATGAAAAAAAAAAAAAAAGCAGTCAATAGAAACATAGATCTGGAGGGGATAGCTTAAACCATTGATCCAGATGCTTGCAGACACAGAAAGCCATGCAATAAATGTTTAATACAAAAAGCATGGTTCACTCACAACATCCACAGAACACTTCCCAGCACTCCGGAAACAGATTAAAGGCTGTGTAAAGTTCCAAAGTCAGAGGTAATGTTCAAATACCAGCCCACAACTTCTGCCCCCCACTTTAGCCCATCTTCTAAATCTCAGTTCTACCACAAACCTGTGAAGCAAATGTTATATAAGTAGCTTCTATTTCACCTTTCATTTACAAGGTCTTTTCCAAAGTTAAATCCCTGCCTTTCCTTTGCATTGTTTGTCAAGGATACACAAAGAGAGGAATAATATAAAATCATCTCAATTTGGGGCTCACTTTAAGGTCACTGGGGACTATGGGTGTATTATTGTTGGTCTGATGTCAATGCTGTTGAACTACTGCTTTTCATATTTCTTTTCCTCGTGGAAGCTGAGACCTCAGAGCATCCATACGGTGAGTGTTTCATTAATGAAACTGTCTAGCTCATCTCCATGGGAGGAAAAAGAGTTCAAAAGTTTTTATCTTCAAAGAACTTACTCAGAGAGAAAGAGGGAAATGTAAAGATGAGGAAAGAGAAGATTTAGACAGCTGTCAGACAAAAATGGCCTCACAGTTATACATCACAGCTATTGCACTAATACCTGTACAATCAATATGATGCAAATGTCTTTAGGTGACCACCAACCTAGAATTTCATCTAGAAGAGCAGAGGAGTGGGACACCATGGGATAGCTGACCTCCTTTTTTTGAACATGTGTAAATACTTAGTGGGCGGCAAAGCTGTGAGGGAAGAGTATTTTGATCATGGAAAGACAATGCAGTGAGCATGGTGGCCTCATGCAGCAGTTGTAAATCATTTGGTGTGACGAACAACGCCCATACAACACAGAGGAACACTCCCAGCCTTCCAGCTACAGTTACCCTCAAGCTACATTTAGGTATTTACCTTCAGTAAAATAGTGTGTATTCCACTGAGTATTCCACTGTGGGTATTCCTGAGTCCAAAGTGGTTTCTCAGAATGAGTTGCAGCCTCGGAAGTACCTACCACCTTGATGAGGAATTCCAACTGTGCTGATTTAATTGAGTCTGCAAATGCCACACTTCCTTTTCCTGAAAACTTGACATTGTTGACTGAGGAGAAGAGACCCCAGGAGAGTTGATTTACTTTTTATGCTTTTTCTTTTTCTTGAAACATGCTGAGAACTACAATGCTTGAATCCTCAGCAATTAAAGTTGACAATTTACAGTTATTTAATAATGGCTGGATTCTGAAAGTGTGTGTATCAAGAGAAATTAGCACTCAGTACTGTAGAGAGGGATCTGCATTTAGTGCCGGATAAACATTCCTTCCGTGCAGGAGGAGGAAGGCAGTGTGCTTTCTACAAAAGCATGGCTTTGAAAGTGGTGTTAGTCATCTTTCCTCTGCCACATAGTACAAGCTCACCTAGGAGTTGGTGTCCAGTTTCTAGAACGTTACACCCACACGCTTGCTTAGGCTGCTGCTTTGGAATGTGACACCTTCCAGTAGCTTCAGACACTGATCATTTTTTCTTTACTCCAAACTGCAGTTTACCACAATCTCCTGTTTTATGCTGATGTAAGTTATGAGATGTTTTTTATATGTAAACCAAAAAAATAAATTGACCTAACTTAAAAATGAATCTTCAAAAAGAAGGGAGTGGTGCTTTCTTGAGTGGGCTTTGCTGAAAACCTTTTTTCCTAGGAACAATAGGGTAAGCCCTGGAAAGCTACAATTCGGCATAAGGCAAGGGCAACACTAGAGCTTTAATGTGTCATATTATTTAATAAATAAATTAAATTAAAATATAATGAAAATAAGATCTAATAATAAGTAAATAAAATACTTGGCTACTTTGAACTGTTCTCAGTATATTCTGACTTTCTCACTTTGTTCATTGCTTTTAATATCCTAGAACCCCACTACAATTACCTAGAAACCGTAGGTGTGGTGAGGAGAATAGCCAGGCATCCACAGTAAAGATCAGATTAGTCCAACATCTTTAAGAATATTTTAGATATAATTGATTCTCCTTTGGGACCAGGGAATGGAAAAGAGACCCTCTCAAGCTCCCTTTCATCTTATTATCTTGTTTATTGTATTATCTTGTAGTCAGTTCAGATGTAGCACAAAGGAAAGCAGACTCTGTCACATGTTACTTCTTTTTTGCTACTCAGGTCAGCCCAACACATTAGATTTGGAAGGTCCTGAGTTATCTTGTGTTCAAAGAAGAGTTTGAAGAAGAGGGTTGCTGGGTGAAAGAAATAGTTAAATTATATGAATGGAGACATGTATATTGATGGATTTCTCTTCTTGCTCTAAAAATGAGTAAGAACAGCACAAGGAGGGGATATAACAGAAACTGTGAAGACACCATTCTGTTCCTGATGAAATCTGGAGGGTTGAAGTGGAAGGGTTGGGTTGGATGTTCTGGAAGAAAAGATAAAAACAATATTATTATGCTTTTAGGGAGTTTTTATATTACTTTTGTTGTTGTTGTTGTTCTCATTATGAATATATTGCTCATGGAAGCAAACACGAGTGAGTTTTCAGCTTTTCAGCCTGCTCTCCTGGGGACAGATATGGCAGTGGAAAAAGAGGGAAGTTCAAAAGATGCCTGTATGTCTGTAGAGAAACCCAAACCCCCAAACTGCTTGCTGCGTCCATGGTAACTACATTTATAATAGAATGAAAATATGAGATACAGATAACATTTCCTCTATTTTTTACCTATTTGCTTTTCCTATAGCACCTCTCGTCTCATCAAGGTCAGACTTGCCTGTGAGCACCTCAGCCCAGATGCTTTACCTGGTTTGCATCTTCTTGAGATCAAGATGCACTCCAGCCCAGATATCTCCTCAAGGGGGTTTCTCAGCCATCCTGAAGCATTTCCACTTATGTACCTTTAATTCTGCTGCAATGAAATCAGTACACTATGACATGCCCCTTCTTGGCATGGCTATTTCTTGGCTATGCTTCTGTCAACACTGTCCTTTCCTTTCGAACAGCCCAGGTTTGGGAATTTTTATTCTGAATGTTTATGTCTAGGTATTTAGCTGAACCAAAAGACACCAAAAGTTCAGTTTTGCTTAAGGACATTGAGTTGAGGTACCTCTGTACCATCAGGTCTTGAAATGCTTCTGCCCATGTTGAGTCCAGAAATAGGGAGCTTTATCTGAGAGCCAGTTAGGCAGAGAGAAGCAGCATAAATGTCCAGCGGCCAGGGTGAGCATATGCCTATGTCACCTTTTCTTTGCAGCTTAAAAATTGGGACCTTAATGGGAAATGGGGAGTCATTGTGTGACACAGTGTGGGGATGTGACCCACGGCAAGGAAAGGAAACAGCATCACTCCTTACTGTCAGGGCTGAATTGACTGTGCGCCGGCAACAGCAGCACGGTGTCCCGGCAGGGCTGACTTATTCTGGCACAGGCAGAGGCCACCAGGAGTGAAGGACAAGCAGCAGGATGGACCTTCCTGTCCCTGATGTCTGCCATGGGGAGCCCCAGGGTTCCTCTCAAACCCTCCTGCCCTTCCTGCCCTTCCTGCACTGTTCCCCAAGCTGCAACACCAGCTGTCATTAATCTTCTTTTACACGCTGCTCTGATCTAGCAATTGATCTTGCAAGTTACAGAAGAGTAAGGCAACTGTTTTACAAGGAAAATATCACTGAAAATCAGCTTGATTACTGTCTATGGGCTGGCCTCCCATCTCACCTTCCAAGTTTTTATCTCACAGGGTATTTCCTTTTAAAGCTTTTTTTTTTTTTTTTTTTTGGTTAACTACATGGGACACTCACTTTCCATTTCCCAGCTGCTGCAAGGGGTTATTTGGGCAGAACACACAAGGCAGCCCCATTTCCTTAATCTACATCTTTTCCTAGTCAGTCCAACAATTAAACCAGATCAAAGAAAGGTAGCTAGTTAACTTGCACTATGATTAATTTTATTCCATAATGTAAAGTCTCAGAAAAAAATTCTCTCTCAATTTACCTACCTCATAAATTTAATGTTGGTACAAACATGTCCAAAAGATATAACGAGAAAAGCTACACTAACACGCAGTAAATGAAGACTTTGTCAAAATTGGAGTAAAATGAATTAATTACTAGTTTTAAATAAAATAAATTGAGAATAACTCCTGAAAAGTTTAAACTTCATTTTAATATATTTTTTAAATAAAAGTTTTCACTTTTTTTTTAAGCTGCATGATATCTCTTATTGGGGGGGCAGGGATGATTTTTCCTTTTTTTTTCCTTTGAGTCAGAAAATAATACAAGAATTAAAAATTTCCAGTCAAGCTTGCATGTGGTTTTTTGGTTGTTTTTACTTTAGTCTTTGAGATTAAAAAGTGATTTGTCATCTAGCTAGAAGTAAAAGTTGAAAGAAAGCACAGGTTCTTAGGCAAAATATTAAACTAGGCAATGGTATCAGAGAACTCAAATACTTGCATGTGCAAGATTTCAAGCTACCAATATTAAAAAAAATGTGTGTGCTCATAGTCATGACATTAATGCTCTGTTTTATTGGTATTTTAGGAAAACGGAAATTCGAGGGGACAGAGTGACTGGTAAGAGCAACTGGTACAGAGAAATAGAGCTCGCAAGGGCTAAGGCAGGAGCTTGCCTCCTACTTCTGCTGGGAGACGTGCTGCTGCAGTGGCATCTGTTCCCTCCGTGTTCACACGGAGCTCGCCTGCTCGCCCTTTGCGGGGTGGTACTGGGTGCTGTGGTGTTCTGCATCTGCCAACACACAGCATTCCCTTGGTTTTGAAGAGGAAGGACAGTCCCTGACCTGCACCAGTCTGACAGCAGTGCTCTTCCTCAGACTTCCCAGCTTCGCGTTGCCCTGTCCCAGCTTTGGCTGCCCGTTTTCTCACCCATCTCCACGGCTGTCCAGTTGGGTCTGCAGCCCTTCCTGACCCCCACCACAGCCTCCACAGGGCTTCACTTTTCTCCTCTCAGCCTTAGGACGCTTCCTCAAAAAATGTCATATCAGCCCTGTCTGTCCCTTCCAAACGTTGAGTCTCAGAATTCTGACTTTTCCTGCAGTTTCTTCCACAAGAGAAGAGACTTCCCTGAAATATTATTGGCATCTCTCAGGAGCAAACAGATGTTGTGCTGAAATCCCACCCTCGTCAAGCCTGCACGGCTGGGTATGCACAACCCAAACATCTGTCCTCCAGCTCCTGGATCACTTGCCTTCTTTGCACAGACATTTCTGCTTCTCATTGGTACACTGTTACTGGTTTCTTAACTTTGTTTTATTATCAGCTGTGCTGGTTTTCCTAGGACAGAGTTAATTTTCTTCTTAGGAGCTAGAAAGCACTGTGTTTTGGTTTCAGTATGGGATTTGTTATGAGAAGACTGTTGATAACATACTAATATTTTTAGTGGCTGCTGGAAGTCCAAGGACATAATGTTTCCCTAATTTGCAAAAGCAAAGGATTGGGAGGGGGGAAGTTTAGTAATTGACAAAACCCAAAATTGGCATTTGAATATGCCAATGAGAGATTCCATATCATATCACATCATGTTCAGTATATTAACAAGGGTTGACCAAAAAGCAGGGGTATTCTCTCAGGGATGGCTTGGGCTCACTCTTCCAGGACTGTAGTTTTGGATTTGGGGTTCCTTTTCACTCCTCCAGGATCAGTACCTGAGCAATTGTACTGTGCATCACTCATTTATATATATATTATTAACTTTATCATTATTATCATCATTAATATTTTAAGTTTATTTTACTCCAGTTATTAAATTGTTCGTATCTCAGCCTATGAGTCTCCTTACCTTTACCCCTCCAATTCTCTCCTCTGTTCCCTGGGTGTGGAGGGGAAGAGGAGGGGTGTACATGTGACTGTGTGGTGTTTGGCTATCAGCCAAGTTAAACTACTACAACAATAAAGTTTAGCCTTTTTCCATCCGGTGGGAATAAGCTATTTCAGTAGCTATACAGTACAACTATTTTTATATGAGGATTTTTTCTTCCACAACAGGGGAGCATGCAGGAGACATCATTAAAGAATCTTCACTGCCAACAAAACACACTGCAGTGAATTTCTGTGTCTGGGCTCTTAGCCCGGACAAATGAACATTAATGTAATTTAGTCTTTTTCTCTGAAGTTTAGATTAAGGCCCATTACATCACAAATAAAACTGACTAAAACTGATACAGACATTTATACGCAGTTATGGTTATCATCCACTGGCTGACAACTTGTTTTACCTCCTTAACTCAATTTTGTGTTCAAACTGTAATGTTTTACTTGTACCAGTATAGATAGTTTAATACAATTACTGTCAGTAGAGCAGATCTGACAGACTATTTAGTTCACCTCAGTTGGTAACATACAAATAGTCAGGGGGTTTAGTACCCTCTAATATAAGTCATTTGTGGTTAAACATACATTTTTCCCATTGAAGCAGCTCTCTAGCTTTGCTGCTATTTGTGTGGTTATCTGGTTTTGGAAGATGTTCCATTCATTTTGTTGACTTTGGCAAATATTAACCTAATTGCTTGTCCATGTTCTGAGGCATTTCCATGAACTAGTCCTCCTTTTTTAAAATTTGAGTTGGAAGCTGTCATTCAGAGATTTTAAAACACTTGCTGAATATTGATTATGGACTTCTATAGCCCACTGTGTTCAGTTTTGTTGTTGGAGTCGTTTATACAGTTGAAAACTAGACAATCTAACACTAAAAAAGTAAAATGATCACACCAGCAGTAGGATAATTCCTTTTTTCTTGTGATTTTATTTCATATGATGTTTGGGATCCTACCTAAATGCTTGTCAGTCATTAAACTCTGTGATCTAACCCAATTATACTAATGCAAACCTGAACAAGAGGCTC
The DNA here is from genome assembly GCF_000700745.2 of Antrostomus carolinensis. Taxonomy (NCBI): domain Eukaryota; kingdom Metazoa; phylum Chordata; class Aves; order Caprimulgiformes; family Caprimulgidae; genus Antrostomus; species Antrostomus carolinensis. Next base: position 98,521 of record NW_010294574.1, read on the forward strand.
AGGCATTAGGTAACTTGGCAACCTGTTTCTTTTTCCTCTGTTCTCAAAGTCCCTTTTACAGACTCATGCTGCTGAATACTGGTCTTAAAGCTCATCACTTCAAATCACTTTCCCTCTCTTTCACCTCAGGAGTGCACTTTTGAAACAAATCACCTGCACCTACCATACTTCAGCTTATATTGTGGGAAAGTCTATGAGCACAAAACTGGCCCCCCTTTTACAGAAAATAAAACAAACCTGGAAGATATGGTAGAGGAGCACACCTCAGGTGCTGCAAGAGCCAGTGAGCATTCAACCAGATTAGAGCTAGTCCAAAATAACCATCCCCAAAATGTGTATGGGACAGATGCATGGTCCTCTGCACCATCTGCTTTGCTCTGCAAATACTGTCCTGTTTGGCTACACCACTTGGTAACCACTGAAGAAGTCAACATTTTATGTGTTTTGGTGTCCAAATGTAGATGCCAAAATCAGATACTAAAAAAAACAAAAAAATTAGCCTGGATTTGTAGATGTGGCTGTGAAAGATAGGAAAAAAATAGCGTAAGAAAAATATGCTTTGTCCACACACAAGTGACTAAGCTCAACAAAGGAAATTTTATGGGAAAAACATTGTGTCTTCTAATGCATAGGAAATCAGAGTATATAACCTTACAATCCCTCTGGTCTTAAAAGTTATGAATTTATTTAAAATGTCACTTCCCATCATACTATTGTTGTTAACAGACATGTGCCTGAGGTTCTACAGGTGGGCCAAAAATATCCTAGGGTGAATAATAACCATTTCCAGAAAACAGTCAAAACTGCCCTCACATCAACAGAAATGTATTGGCAGGCAGCACTTGCAGCATTGACTCTGGCTGGATATTTGGAAAGCATATGATATTGTCTATTGCTGTCAAAGACACTGCTTATGGGGATACAAAAACACCTTGGCCAGAACCTTGTTACAACAGAGACCCCCAAATACATAGTCCCTGCCCCAAAGAGCTTCCAATTCAAGAAAGAAGACATGGTGAGACTGGACAAAAGCCATATCAGATATTTCAGCAGCTGTCCAAAATACCACAAATCTTTGGAGAAAAAGCTTCCAGAACTTTTTTTAGCCTGAGCTTCATCCATCCTCTGTAACCTGCTAATCCTTCTTTCTTGAGGGATTTGAGAGGGGCTGGGATACCAAGAAGAAAATGAAAATACATTGAATTTATCTGCACACGAGTATCTTTAATTATGTAGTGTTTGGATTCATCCTTCCTTGCCATCATGCTAAAAATAGTTCTAGTTATCCCATCAAAACCCAGAAACAGGGTCATGAAGTTTGGGGACCTAAGCAAGCAAAAAGATTAAGCAATATGAACAATTTCTAATACAGTACTCACTAATTTGAGTTGTATTTTACCCAACAAATAATTTATTTGATCAATAAGGTATTTTTCATAATGATAAATAAGCCAATATGAAAAGAGAAAGTACTAAAGACCCCAGACTCTACCAGTGATGCTATTTATGGAGCAGATATTCATCAGGACTAACAGTGATGGAATGGATCTTAGAGCGAGTACTTGAAATAATGGTTCTGTTACCCAGAAAATTATTGCCCAAAGAACAGGAAGGAAAAAAGATATGGTTGATTTTTATTTTAAATTTTAATCTCTGCCAGGTGAATCTCTGTCTTCCTCCTATGAAAGCTATGATATCATGCAGCAGCTATTACACAGTAGTTGTTAATTTTCACAGGATCTCAGCTGTTTCATTGTAAGAATAAAAAGATATTGGGTACCTGCCAATTAAATAAATGGAATTGCCATTTTCATTTCTTGCAATAGCAAGTTTGACCTGTATTCATAATGGTTTTTGTTAATGTAGATGAAATTACAATACTGGCAAACGACAGTAAGTGTATTTATGAGCAGGATATGTGTGTTAAAATATTCAGTCTTTTCAGCAGATTCACCACTGTTTTAGTTTCAAAATGCAAGTTTTGAATGATCAGTAATGTGCTGGTGTCTCCTACCTGTCCACAGATCCCCCACCCCTCTGCTCATCTTCTGGGTTTTGGTGCATAATGATCAATAAAAGGGAGGGTTCCATGGGCATATTTTCCCACCTACTTCCTATTCCTGCTTTCCAGTTAAAATGCTGAACACAATTATAAACCCATTAAGCAGTGTTAAAATGCACTAATATCAGAGTGTTCTTTTTCAAAACTGGATCACTTTACAGCAGAGCCACATCTTCCTTTAGCGTAGCCTTCAGGAAGGCTTACAGAGAGCAGATATAATCAGCTACAGCAATTTTTTAAAAATACTTCCTGTAGGGAATGAAATGCATCACAGTTTCTGCTACCTACGCAAATTCTGCCATAAGAAAGATTAAAAATAGTTTTTAATTCGTTGCATTCAGTATCAAAACATGACGTTATCTCAAATATGCTGTAAATGTCTTATTGCTAAGCTCGGAGACTCAGCACGTGGAGGCTCTTTTTGAGGGGACAGAGGTATAGGTTTGGTACAGAGGATATATCTGAAGTGTAAGTTTTTCAAGGGGCCGGTGTGTTTCGAAGCAGGAAGGAGGGTTCAAACATGGCTTTGTACAGTGCTCAGTCATGTGCTTAATGTCCAGATTAAGAAAGGCGTGTAAGGAAATGGTAATATTTACCGGAAGAGTGCCAAGACTTCCCAAAACTGAGTCACCCAGTATCTCTTGTTACCTTTGAATACATATGCCCTTAAGGAAAATAAGTATGAATAACAACAAGGAGTGAGGGATGTTGTCTGAACACCCCCTCCCCAAACCAACGGAGAGGCAGTGAGAGCTCCACTCACTTCTGTGCTCTGGGGCTCTGGGCTGTTTTATTTGGTACACGCCAAGCTCTTCTCATGAAGAAGTGACCAAAATGAGTTAAGCTAAAATGAACTCTATCTGAACTGACTATTTAAAGCCTGAATTAGACTTTCCCCAAGGGGTTGTAGTGCGTTTCTGAACAATAGTAAGAGCAACAGCTAGGCTTGAAATGCTGAGCCACAAACAGAAAACTCAGCTTCTTATTAATTAGAAACATACCCCTTCAGCAAAATTACAGACAGAAACAAGAAGCAAACACAAAAAAGTAAAACTAGAAAGCAAAGCAGAAAGTAATCATTCGATGCACTTTAACTTTATATTGTTCTTTTTGCCCCCCTCTGAAATGTTTATACAGGTTCTTTGCACTAATATCCAAATATCGTTGAATGCACCTTTCCTGAGAGCACCTTGTGCCAGGCAGAGAGAAGATGCTGATCCCCGTTTCACAGGTGAAGAACTGAGGCAGGAGAAGCCCTTGATAGAAACAAGAATTGAGTCCCCTGGAGAGATAAAGTCTCCAAAGAGTACCCTAAACATTGATTGGCTTTCTTATGCTTCTTCACTATCACTGGTAGAGAGAAAATAAATCCTACTTGAGTACTGAATTGGTTTAAGGGCACAAAAATAGGGTGAATTCTCTAAATAATAAATAATAGATTTTTATGTGTCCTCTCACTTTAATAACCCTTAAAATGCATTCACTTCCCATTTTCAATGTTTTCTATACAATTCTGAAAACCAGGAGAGAGATATATATAATGCATATAATATATTATATATAATACATATTTAATGAAAGCTTATATTCTTATATTCTTATGCAATATTGCAAGAAGGTCAACTGAAGCTTAAAATAATTTAATTGTACATCTACATATAAATAGTATAAGTAGAAAAGTTCATTTTTATCTATTTCTCTGTGTATTTATGTATGCATGCATATGTATATTCTGACCTTGTGAAAAAGAAATCTATATTAGTAGACAACAGTCTTTTGGATATAGGTGAATGAAATTACATTTGAGGTAATAGAAATAAATGCCAACTAATCAGCAACTCATCAGAAAAATAAGTTTGTGATAATGTAAAAAAAAATTTAAAAATCTAATGTAAAAAAAAAAAAAAAGAAGGTTGTTTCCCCTTTCTCTTTCTGTCACTTCACCTCTCTCTGCAAATACTCGACTCCCACTCCATGCCCTTAGTTCTCCATAGCTCCCTGCGCAGGACAGCCTGCCCTCCCTCCTGCCTCCGGCTCCTCTCCCGCGGCCATGGGGCGCTGGAAGTACTCCTTTGCAGGCTGAGGGAGGCAGAAGGCATTAGAAAGAGTAAAAAGGGCTTCAGATCTGCCTTCTCTGCTCTCCAGACCCTCTGGCCAATCCCTCTACAAGAGACCCTTACTTCAAACAGATTTAAATCACTGCTTTCCAGGTGTTTCCCAGCTGGCTGGTAACCCAATATCCTAAGGGTTCATGTACCTATTTTTCTTAAATTTCCTCAACTTCCCTTTCCTCTGCATCAACATCTGGCATCAACCTAACCACAAGCTTGAATACCTCCTCAACTATATTCAGGACTATTTTTCATTAGCAGTCAGGCTTTTTTTATTTATTTTTTTTTAATCAGTCACTGTAAGCATATTTTCATAGCATTCAAAGCTCGTAGGCAGTGCTGGAGGCAGGATTTTATTGCTCTTTCTACATGATTAAGATTGCTTATGTCATTCATGGTTAAAAAAAAAAAAAAATCAAAACTCTGCATCTCCATTAATTTCAGTAGGTTTAAACCGTTACACTATGACATCCCAGAGAAGTGCACTAATGTCAAAACACTGTGAGTAGTGAATAGATTATGCCATCCTGAAGCAGGAACGTAACTGCAGTTTCTTTTCTTCCATTTCAGCATAACTTTGACAATGAAAACTTCTATAACTAATGCAATCATTTCTGATGGCAGATGATAGTAAAATATCCTAGTAAATATTTAGATTTTTAATTTTTTAAGAGTACTTTGACAGGATGCAGACTACAGACAATTGGTTTAACAACTCTATTTAAAAGGGTGGGATGATGCACGCAGCTTCTGTGGGAGGAGGATATAAAGGAAAAAATATCCTGGTAGTCGATGGTAACAAAACTGGGCTCAATTCTAATAGTATAAGCTAGGTGCAAAGCATCTCTGTTAATTCTACTTCAGTTACCCAAATGTTAAAACATATTTGTCCTCTTCAGGGAGGTTAAGATACATCCACTTATGGATGGGAAGCATACAGTGACTGTCTCAGAATTAAATAGAAATATATTAACATAGACACAGCATGACATCATTAGTGTAAATTGGTGAAACAAGTGCTTTTGCCAAGATTTTTAGAAGTGACTAATGGTTCTGGATGACTTCTAAGTGCTTTGCTTTAAATCCTTTTAAAAGCACTGATTTTCTAAAGGTGAGAGCTCAGTGTGAGTGTAACTCCCTTTTAACATATCTGAAGACAAGCACTGTGCTTGAGCTGAGTTTTCCAGGGACGCTACCTGTGAAAACGTTGATCTTAGTCCTGGTTGTTCCTGAAAAGTATTATATGAATGTTTGCTGTTATTTAGTTACACAGATTCGAACCCAGAATATTCAAACATGAAGTAACTCAAATTTTCCAATTCATTTGAAGAACTTAAAAGCAATTAACAAGAGGTTATCATCAATAAAATCCAGTGATGCTTTCAAGATATATCTTAGAGTGGCTGATCCTACGTGCTAAAGTCAGACATGTATTTCTTTCCTGTAAATTGAGGAGCCTGTTTCTGCTCTTCTTTGAAGTCAACGGGAGTTTTATCAGTGTCTTCAAGGACGGGCAAATTAGAGCCCAAATTTGCATTTGGAACTGTGTACAGCAGGGTGTTCAAGTGGCATACAACTTGTCAGCACAATTACAGTAATTTTAATCAACCTCATTTGCTGTTTACTTCTCTGAGATTTCCAGGAGAATTTGCTCAACTGCACTTCAGTGTTAATATCTCTCTACCCTTTCTGTTTCACAAGTCATGCTTTTATT
>NW_010294574.1:104428-118884 GCF_000700745.2 Antrostomus carolinensis
AAACCTCTTGTTACCCACATCTTCTATCCGTATGTCATTGACTTAAGCAGAGCAGTTTGTCAAATTAATATTTTATACATTTTGTATTTAGACTATTACTTAGCTGATCCATAACAAGGGATTATAGTCAGGGATAGGAATATTGAGTGGCTTTTTTTTTTTTTTTCCCTCCACGTGCCTGTCTCCAAGACAACTAGATGGCTGTTTTTAAAAGAGCACAAAGACCAGAACGAGTAGCTCATCCAAGTCTTTTAGCAAGTGAATGCTCTGTGGTTTTGCATTTTCAGGCAAGCCTTTCACTCTATCCCCCTGACATCTTTTACCTCGGGCTCTGATGGGTGGGAACTCCAACTGGTAGCCCAGCTGATAATTGCAGCTATTAAGCTCCTGCTAGTGTAACTCCAGTTCCCTTTTGTTTCTGGTTTTATCTAGTCTAGCTGCAGTTTCACTACTGATAGTCATATTTAAAAGCCACAATGATATTCTTCCTTTTTCCCCTTTCAGTCAGGGCTGATGGTTATTAGGTACATCCTCTCCCCAGTTCAGCTTGCTTGCAGTAATTTTGCAAAGCACACACTAGCTTGTGCTTTCGTCTTGGATTTGAATAAAATAAAATAAAACAAAATAAAATAAAATAAATAAAATAAAATAAAATAAAAAATAAGGCTAAATAAATAACATGTGGCCATAACAAAAGATCCCTGGCAACCATAAATTAGCAACAGAAAATGCTTGGCAGCCCTGCAGGCAGTCTTCATGCTGTAGCCTCAGACAGATCACTAGCAGCTAAGCAGAGGTTGCAGCTCACTCTTAACGACCATGATCCAGCATTAATCTGAATCTGCTTCTGAAATTCAGCTCAACACTTCCTGGATTTCCTATCCCTCCTTGGCTCTGTCAGGAGTAACACCGTGCACTGGAAATGCAATGTTTGAGTGGTCAGGCTTGATTGCTCCCATGTATATTTTTTGGCCTGGTAATTACATTAGGGATGTAAAATACGTAACATAAGGTTCCTGTGAGAATTTACTTCTGAGCAAAGTGCTATCACATGTCATGGGGCTTTCAAAGTGTGTTCAATGTAAAACCCCAAACCTGTCCAAACACCATATTTAGATGGGCACCGTAAGAAACATGGTGCTGTTCAGCTTTAGGTGAAGGCAGCTGCAGCTCCTGCAGATAGCTGGTTGTGATGCCTGTTAGGTGCCAACTTTTATTAGGGCTGTTTCATTCCTTTGAACATGAGGGGCACAAATTTTTATGATTCAGATAACCTTTCAGGGGTTTCATATTCCAGAAGGATAATATCTTTGTATAGATTAAAAAAGCCAGCAAGCCATTTCCATCCTCTCCCTAAAATGATTTCTCTTGCTTCATTTCAAGCAACTCCTTCTGTACTTAATCCTCTTTGTGAGCTCCACATTACCAAATGCCTCAAAGGGCACAGCAGAGTACTCCTGTCAAAATTCAAACAAGATTTCATGTGCTGGTGCTTCTGAAATTTCACATCCGTTTCATATCAGTATATCTAGCTGTGAAGGCAAACTTTGGTTGTTGGACCCACATTGCAGACACCTTACTGGTATGAATCTTGACTGTAAATATTCCTATAAATGGAATTATTGTCTTAGTGTGATTTGCAGGGAAAGTGGTGGCAATCTTCAGCTTAGAACTTTGGTGCAGTAAACTGAGAGCCTGAGTCCTTTGTAAGGCTCAGCTGATGTTCTTCTGAAAGTTTTAGAAAGCTAAAATACACAAATTAAATAGCCAATAAAATGAAGTAATAAATGTAAATATATGAAAAATGTATCCTACTAGCCATTGTCCAAAGCTTTTCTTTCTTTTCACAGCTAACATCAGTGGAAATAAATCAGCAGGATTTAAGTACACTAGCAGCAATAAAACATTTTTGGGGTTAAGATGAAACTATGAAATTACCTCATCAAAATCTCTTTTTGACAGAAAATACATTTTGTAAATTGCATCTTCCTTCCTTTTTTCCACAGAAGGTATTGTTTTTTTCTCACATACAAACAATAAAATCTGCATATCAAAAAGCTGTTCCTACAAACTAAATCCTTCAATCTCATTTTAAAGGGGAACAAAGATGTCAAGGAAATCCTGGGAATAATCAACAAACATTTTTTTAAAAAAAGCCTTTCATTTCTCTGACATCATTCTGTTTGGGACTAAACATACACCCAACCATTAAGCTGGTTCATTAAAAAAATAAGGATATAAAACCAGGCCAGTTCTTCCCATTTCCACCAACTTCTGTTCCAGACTCTTGTCCATGGGAGTGCAGTTCTCTCCTGGTTCTGCAGGAAATAGGAAATAGGAATAGGAAAGCTGAAACCAAACCAGAAAATAAGTAAAGACAGAGAAAAAGAACTTAAAAGTGATGCAGAAAATAAATAAAAAAAAAAAATACAAGAAAAGATTGTGCCTGCCTTTTCTGTCTTCACTTAAGGTATAAAATAGAGGGGGTGAGTAAAATAAAGAAGGTGAAGGGAAATAATGGGAGACTCCTTAGTTAAGCTGTCTCAGTGACCTCCAGTGCACACAATGGGCAAAGCTGAGCTGAGCAGTTCAGCATCAGGATGAGGCAGGAGCTGGGCTGTTCCTCAGAGGGTCATGGTCTATCATGGATGTTCCTGGGCATGGACAGGAAACAAAAATTTTGAGATGCAGCTTCATCCAGCCTCATCCCCTTTCTTATTCGGTAGAGGATAAGAAAGGCTAGGAGATCTCTTCTCCCCACCACTGCTGCTCACTTTTTGTCCCTGATGATGGCATATGGAGTTGCCTGAAATTGCCATGGACCACAAGGATTACAAGCACAACAGACTTTCAGATGTGTCTTGCAGTAAAGATCTTCTCTGCACTGCTCATTATTTTTCCAATTCTAAGCATCTGTAGGGATGTGGTCTTTATCATCTACACAAATGAACATTTTGAAGCCCTTTCCCTCTTTTATGTGGAACTCTGAATTTATATGTCATTAAACTTAAGCCAATGGCCAAAAATCCCTTGGTTTCCATAATAGTTGGGATAAAAAGGTATACACACACATTTTTTTTTCTTCCTTTTTTTTTAGTATCAAGCACCACCATTTTTATTACACTGTTCTCCTTTTTCTCATTTTTACAAAAAGGTGGAAGGATTGGGGTTTTTTTGTTACAAGGTTTTACAGTTGAGATCAAGCTGAGTAAGTGAAAATTCAGACAATACTAAGCAAAACTTCCTGAAAGCAGAAGCTATTAGGCTATGTAATAATATCCCAAAGGAAATGGAACAGTTCCATCAGTCGTGACATTTAAAACTAGACTGGACAATGCATTAATAAATATTCTATGGGGACAACTCTGCATTGTCATGGAAGTGGATGAGGGGTCTACAAAGTCTTTTGCACATCTAATTTCTCCAGTTCTGTGAAGCAGAAAAATGTCATGCAGTTGAAGTATTTCAGTGCTGAGAAATGCAAAACATCAGTTTATTCCAGGATGAGTCTTCACTGGTGTAAACTTACAATTCTGAGGCCCTGATCTCCAAATTCATTGTGGATAAAAATAAGTTTTCTAGTTTCACAAACCTGCATCACTGATATAGCTAATTCAGGCCCAAAAGGTCTTAGTGACATTTGCACTGCTCCCTTTTTTCTAGCTAGATTCTCCTGGTATTTATCAATGGAGCTAAACTTCCGCTATTCATATATACACTAATGCACTGCATTGTCTGAAATTAATTTATATTTTCTCTGCACAATTTTCCAATTGTGGTATTAAATAATCATTACAGAGAGGAATGCACTAACCTCCCACATTTTAAGTGCTGAGTCCCTTAAATAAAGTAATTCTCATTGCTTATCATATGATACCTTTAACTGTTACTGTTTAACTTCAGCCTGAAAAAAATATGCAACAGCTTCTGCAGTTGTGGTGGTTGTAAGCCTGGGAAGGGTGCAACCAATGCACCACCTTCCTTAGAGCTGCCAGCCCTAACTATTCAGCAAATTCATTCTACCTCAGTGACCTGCTGGTTAGAGAGGTACTGAAGCACATTGCTCTGAATTACAAATGAGGAGAAACTGCAAGGGTAGAAATGTTGCCAGTGGGTATATGCAGAAAAAAAAGCTGCTCATTTAACATGAAATTTACTAGTCAACTTTTCTGCAGAGTATTTGGAGATTTGTGACCGTGAGCTTGTTTCAGCAATCAAAATTAAGTAGCATCTTGAAATGGGAATGAAGTTGTCTCCAAAATAATATTATTCAAAATTATCTGCATTTCCTGCATTCTGTGTGTTCATAACTGTTGAAAAAATGAATGGAAAGAAATATCTGTTTCTGTAGAGAAAATCAAATATCTTAACTATTGCTAGAAGACATGGAAATGGAAAAGATCCCAGTAGTTTCTCTGTAAACTAGTTTCTGCCTTAAATATCCCAAATTTTAGATTTTCAGGTACGCTTAATTTGGTCATTCATTAGTACAGAAAAGAGTTTTGTTGTAGTTCCTATTCAGGTGTAATGAATCTAAACTGTAAGGAAGAGAGATTGAGAGATTGATTGATTTTGCTGTATTTATCAAAACAGTCAATCTGGTACCACGAGCATAGAGCATTAATCATAAAGGGACATAACCTTACTGGCTCTAAACAGGCTGAAGCAGGGGCAGCACGCTGGAAAACTCAGTTCTTGCTAACTCTTTGCTAAGGGTATGTTCCTTCTGTGCCTTGGAACTAATTGCTCTCCAGTTTTAAGAAGTGTCCCAAAGTACAGGATGACCTTATGAGCCTGATGGCAGGCCATCTTTCCTTTCTCAGTCATTTTTTAGAGAGGTCTACTTGGACTTGAAATGTGCAACAGAGCCTGCTCAGGTCAAACTCAGACTTCTGGAAAGTCAAGTCCTCCAGCAGTAGGTTCAAATAACTATGAAGGACTTGATCCCACCATCACATGAGCTTCCCTTCCTTTTGTCGCAAAGACTATTCAGCATTCTTCCTATATTCCCCCATAAAAATATGTAAAATCTTCTCATCACCCACAAAGTGCTTTATTGGAATGCAGCAAAAAAAGCATCCCAGCCTTCAGCACCCTGACTGAAGAATATTTCTCATTTAAACCAAGGGATATAACTTCAGGTGCACTGGTGAGTATACCAGCAATTGTATTACATAGAAAGTATTGCATAGAAATAAATTAATCTTTCAGATATTCAGGACTGCATGCAACAGACCAAAACTGTCATCTTCAACTCCACCCAGAAATCTTCTTAAAGGCCATAAATATCAAGGAACAGAGATAAAACATGCTGTCCCTGTACAACATCATATCATAAGAAAGGAGCTTTATCCAACAAGAAATGGCACTTTCAAATGTTCTTACACTAAGCAACAGGGCAGCATATTATAGTAATCCATATTTGAGGCAATAAAAACATGTCACAAGCTCCACATCTTACAGGAAAAGCTCTACTTTTCATGAAGTAACACATAATTAAAAGAAACAAACTTGTCAGCTTGTACTACCTGAATATCCACCAAGCTGATAAAGGAGATGGAAGACTGTACGTTTCCTTCAAGTTGACTTAACTGTCGTTGCACTCCTTCCTATTTGGAAAAAATATGTCTCTTCATATTTAAGTTCAGCTGTTCAGTGTAACTGGTGATGGTAGTAGTAATATAGTAGGAACTGAATAATAGTAATGCACAGGAAAAAAAGAAATTAATTTTATCCAGAAGTAGGGGAGAGAAAAATGGAAATGGAGAGTTTTTTGAAAGAATATGTAATTATCCAATATTTTTTCCCACTATTTTACAGTACAAATAGCTGAAAAGGTTTATATAACCATACCATCAATGCTAATAAGCTTGTAAACTTGAGCACTTTAAAACATGGATTTGAATACATTAAATTCTACTTACATGTCTGACAGGATGCTAAAATCTGGCTGTACTACATCTTGTTATGAATTCACACATTACTGTGGCTCAGAAAACCCTGACACTAACCTCTATTGCTAATTGCAATGGGTATGGGTTATTTTAATAATAAAATGTGCGTGCTCATTATTTTTCAGAGACAGTCAGTGGAAAACAATTCTGAATCTAAAAATATGGCAACAAATGAATACATTTGCATTAGGAAAATATAACATCTCTGAAGGTTGAAGGAAACAGTTTCAGAAGCATTCCAAAGAAATTATATGTAGAACTTCCACAACTGTAAATGTGAACTGAAATACAAAAGATCAAAGATTTCAGTGCTGTGTATTGTGCACAGCTACACTGAACTTTTCACCTAGTAGCTGAATGACAATAAACCTGTTTTGAAGTCAGGTGTTCTCCTCAAAGCTTTCAAGCCAAAAGTTGCAAAGAGCCAAAGACTCACCTGAAAGCTGCAGTATCAAGTTAAACTCTAAAGTCTCCTCTCCCAAAGAGGGAAGTGAAGCAGGGAATGTTATTTTAGCCTTCTTTGTTTATAGGATACGGAAGTTAAAAGATCAGGACTTAAAAACAAAATCCCACACTTTTCTGTTCTCAGGATGAAAACATCCCGCAAAATGTTGTGCTTGTGCCTGAGGATTTTTATGCTACAGGACTAGTGGTTTATGTTGTAAATGCTGCTGCATTAATGCTGTCACCTTTCTGGTGATTATACTTTGGACTGCAGCTAGTGCAAAACATATTAGTATTTGACAGAGGAAACAGCAAACATTGATTACAGTGAGGTTAAGGAAAAGAATCAAGGAAAGATACAATTGTAGACTGATTCTGCAGAGGGTCTTGAGAAATTATCCAGTCAATTCACCTGTCCCAAGGCAGGATGTCATTCTCATGTCACTCCTTGACTAATATGTTCTTCACAACCTTTGCTGTTGTTTGCATTCTTCAATCTTTCCAGCCTATCGCTTTTAATGCTGCACTGTTCCTATAAAGTTTTTCCAAATGCTTAACCTTATATCCTTTTTACTGTGTTTTCCAAGGACACAAAGAAATTGATTTTTCTCTTTCTTTTCACAGCAATCTATTACACATTTGAAAATTGTTAACAGGTCTTTTACAGGTTAAGCAACCCCATTTCTTTCAGGAAATAGTTGTATATCAATGCAGCATAGTCACAATTCTCATCATTTCTGCTGCTCCCACCTGAGCACTCTGTGATGGGGATCTGTCTTTCTTGCAATCCTGCAGCCAAAACAGAATAGTTGCTTGGTTGCAGTCTTAGCAGTTCTTCAGAGAGTACCAAGAGGATTCCATCTGTCTTCCAGACCTTGTATGCTTCTATATATACACTCAGGTATAACACTAGTTTTGGTCACACCATTGTGGTGTTAAAAGTTTCCTGGCTAATTGTCCTTATCTTTCTCTGGAATATGATAGCTTAAGTATTTGCTTCCCCATGTTTTAATTCAGTTAAGATTTATTATGTTTTGTATGATCATCTGCTGGAAAGTTCTCTAAGTTGCCATAAGTTCAGAGACCAAATCACATTAGTAACATTTTAGCTGATCCCATCCATGTTATATTTGTTTGTACTTGTTCCCATACTACAAAATTGTATATGCCTACAGACTGCTTTAATGATAATTTCAGCTGACTAGAATATCTGTTGTAGTAATATTCTTTAAGAATATGGATAATTTCTGGGTTGTGTGAATAGATTCCAAGAGTTCTGAATCTTTTAAAAAATATTTCCTATTCAGAAATACATAGTGATGACTTTAAATAACGAATTTGCAAATTATGAATTATCTTCATACTCTTTTTTTTTTTACTCTTTCACAACTCAGGTAAGCAGCTTATTTGCTTGTCAATTGTCTCAAGGCAGCATATTTTTCCTCATATTCAACTGATCTGAGATAGATCTGGCAGACCTAGCACAAACCTCGGAAGATGGTTGTGAGGGAAGTCCTACAGTCCCTAGTCCCACAGCCTAGGGAACTCCCACATCCCTATTCCCACTGCCTCCACCAGAGGATGGAGATCTCTTCAGTGGCCTCGAAAAGACGTGGTCACACAGACCACCAGACACACACCAGGCCCACGGAGGAGAATGGAGCTATAGCCATGCTGTACTTGCACAACAGACTTGCTTCCAGCTGTGTCTCTTGCCTCCTGTCATGTGGCAGAGGACCTGGAAGGGGACACAGCACTTTCCCAGCACACAGTCACAGCAGGCATGTGGTTTCCGCTATTGCAATTCCTGTCTCAGGCATCTCTCTGGAGAGTGGGATGAGCAAGTATCTGAGCTACACAAAGCATCCTGCATGAGAAGAAAGGATGGAGGAAAGTCAGTAACTCATGGCACGTGCTCAGCAAATCTGTCAGCCACCAACAATCCCCTGAACCTGAGTGGGCACTGACATATGGTGGGGTTCAGCACTTACATTTCCCTTCTTCTTTGTTTCTTTAATTTAATCCTTCAAAGGTGTACAGTCTCCAGTTTGACTCACATGCATTTGTTTATACTTCTTAAATAGATGACAAAGCATCTAAAATAGAGGGATTGTAAATAAAGAGTAACAAGTACAGTACATGAACAACATGATTCCCCAAAAGCTAATAAACAAAACTCATTTTGCCAATACAGTTCCTTATGAATATCAGAAATCAGGCAGTTCATAAAGGGATTTCACACTGAACATTTTCTACTAAGAAATGTGTCCTTTCACCCAAGATAATAGATGAGCAGTTTAATTTAAAATGAAATTAAAAAAAAAAACAAACCACAAAACAAAAAGTTTTCTATATGAAGTTAGACAGAATCTAGTTCTGATTGATTTAAGTGGATAACATTGTCACTAGGAGAATGACCCTTTTTATTCATCTGACATACAGAAAAAAAATAAATGACACTATGGGTTATAAAAATCACGTTAATATTTTTTCCCAAGTTGTGAACTCTCTGTTACACTTCATGAATAAGTTTTAAAAGACTGATAGATTATGACTGATCAGATTTGCCAAACCTGGAGGTTTTCAGTGTGCAGGCTAAGTTTTAATACTCTAAGGTTTTACCAATATTTGTATGCATTTCAGCACAATAAAAGTAGATCAAAGCCTTTGCTGCTGAGGCCCCTACATGTGTACCACATGTGGTCCAGGGGCTTTACTTTGGACTAAATTTAGTCTAGACCGAATTTCACCACCACACATATGGTCTGAAGCTGTCCAAAGGTCTACTCACTACTTTGGACCCTTATGACCCATCAGAGGTTGGAGCAGGCTTAGTGCATACCTCCAGAAGGGCTTCTTCTGTCTTTTCCTCCTAAAGGAATCTCATGGGCTTGCTCTGGAAACAAAACCAGGGTGCACTATGTGGAGCTGATCAGGGGCTTCACTTCAAAACCTCACTGTTCCATACCAGTTTGTTACTGGGGATGCAGTCCAGTCAGTTGTATCTGTAATTAGTTAATTTCAATGTGTTTATTTACCTCAATCTGAAAAAAAACAGCCAACCAACAACAAAAAAACCCCCAAAAACCAACCAAACAAAAAAGCCCAACACAGTGACAGCTAAATTTCCAAAGTACTTGTTTGCTCTGAAGGAATGTATGCTGCTGAAACCTTGCTGCAAATTGCATTTCTAATTTTGCTCTTACTAAAGACAAGGATCAGCCGGTCTGAGAGTCTGAAAGCCCTATAATCCCCACAGAGGGGGAACCTTCCTGTCAGATTTACACTGGAATTGTAAACTTTGGAAGACTGACCCAAGATTTCCAAACATGGGAAAGAGACTGAAAATTGTGATGTCAAACTATAAAATCCCAACAGGCCTCATTCAGCCTGAGAGTTCCTGGGAGTCTCACCTTCTTGCTAGAGATCCAGGAGCTACAGTCAAGTCAAATCTGGGGCTCATAAATTATTGAGTTTGCATTGCATGCTGCCTTGAGATCTTGGGTATAGAGAGGATTTACCAATGACCCAGTTGCAGGTCCATGTCACAACTCTGCAGATCTTAGAGCGAAGGAGATCTTTGTGGGAATGAAATGTGAAGAAGCTCTACAGGCTCTACAGTTTTGGAAAAATAGTGTTGAATGTAGGAAGTATCAATTAAGAGTATTAGATGGCCATTTTCTAACAAAATATATCTTTCTGATTTTTATTTTTTTTTTTATTTGTATTCATGTGCTTCTAGAAGTATAGTAATAGTGATAAAAAATAATTAAGCAAAAATCACAACCAGGCTCTGCATTTAAAACTGTTACTCTGGGGTATTCTTAAGAGGACCCAAATTGTATATTCACACCATCCCTTTG
Organism: Antrostomus carolinensis; assembly: GCF_000700745.2. NCBI lineage: Eukaryota > Metazoa > Chordata > Aves > Caprimulgiformes > Caprimulgidae > Antrostomus > Antrostomus carolinensis. Next base: position 114,690 of record NW_010294574.1, read on the forward strand.
CTACTTTAACTCCCCAGCTGCATACGGCATACCAAGCTCTTCCTGTATAGTGATGTGTGCCTGCCTGTGTACTGTATGTCTGTATTAATACACAGGCACATATATATAAGAAATGGCTGTGACAGTTACAGCTGGAGAAGGGAAGTTTCATGCCTCCACAGAGCTCTGTGGGGAGGGACTGCTGAGAAATGATCCAGAAGGTTCCTTAAGACAGTTAAGTTCAGGAACTGAAATTAGTAAAGTGCCATTTATGTAGCAGCAAAATGAATTATTCAATCTGCTGTGTGGACTGAAAGTCTAATTTTAAAAGTCTAGCTTGCTTAAAAAGCCCCGTGCAAAACATTTGTTAAATGTAAGGCAGTACTAAGTGTAGTAGACTGCATAGCTGAATGTCTTGGGAGGGGTTGTCTGACGCTAACCGCAATGGTTAATCTGTCCTATAAATTATGGGTAGCAGCTGAACAAGAATCAGTTTCCCTGTTTTATGAATATTTTTGAAAAGTTGAGGTTTTCCTCTTTATGCCACATCCAGAGTACTTTTGCACTGATGTGGCCAGGCTCCCCAGCGAGGTCAGTGCCTGGGGCTAGGCCACATCCAGCTGCCCTGCAAGGAGGAGGAAAGCCCTTGGCTGGACCCTGAAGACTGATAGGGGAGGTAGAGCCCTGTTCCATCCTGGGGCCCTCTCCATCCCTGTTCTCTGTGACCAGGGCAGGCACAAGGACTCACAGGAGCCAACTTATGGCCTCACTCAGGTGAGGGAGGGTGAAGGATCAAAGGTTTGACTTTGACAAGACACTAGAGTGCACCTGAACATCCCTCCTCACCAAAACTTCTGTCTAGCTCAGCATTTCCTTGTAAGAGGCTCTACTTCCAGTGTATCAGCATTTTTCTGACACAAAAATATATCCCTGAAAAATTTCTGACTGGCCAGTTACTAACATGATCATCAGTAATGAGCCTCTCAAAGCCAGAGGTGATTATCTTTGTGCGTATCAGCTAGAGAAAGGGGTAATTTATACATTGCATGGCAGTTTGTCCTCCGTACACTGAATATATGAAGTAGGATTCCAGTGGCTAGCAAAGCACCCTAGCTTGAAATTGAGGAAAGGTGACTTGTTTTAATGTTCCTCTGTGATGCAGAGGCTTTTTCTACCACCTTCATGTCATGACTGGGGCTCCTGTCCTGTGGCAAACGCTGTGCAGGTCACCCACGAGCTCCTTCCCAAGCTAGAATCAGATTCTGCACTGGAAGAAAGTGAAAGAAGATGATAAAATACCATACAGTAATTTCTATTCTGGTAAACTGGTTTTTAATATGTAATGCCACTCTGAAATAAATAAGACCAAAATAATTGTAGTGTGTCCATAGAATACATATAGTTGTTCCACCAGTAAATCAGTTATTTTCTAAGTGCATATATGTACATGCAAATAACCATTTAAATTCTCCAGATGAGTAGCAGGCTCTGGAGGAGTTTTGAAAACATTAAGTAAGAAATGCCTGCTGCAGTTAAAGCCATCAGGTGCATGTATGATGTGCCCCAATGAGATCAGATCCAAACATCTTTAGTCTATTTGCTCATGAATAGCAAAAGAAGAGATTTAAATCTTCATTGTTACTTCAGTAGAGTCTAATTAACTTCCCTGCTTCCTCTGAGAAAAACGACCACCCCCCAGACAAACACACATGGATAACATCATCCAATATCCTGAAGAGCTTTGGGGATTTTCAGTGATTTCAAAAGTGGGGTCGTTTCTCTCTTTCTCTGCTCTCATCTCACATCATACATCTTAGGCAAACATAACAGGAAAAAAAAAACAAGCAGGATGACATTCAGAGATGTTTGCATGGCTTAAGATTGTGAGGCGTGAAAGATAACTGTCAGAGATATACAATACTGCAAGGTCTGGTGAGTCACATTAATTCTCTGGTCCTTAAGGTGAACGCTCTTCTTTCGTGATGTGCTGCTGGCTCTGCTAACAAATTTCTGATTTCATTCCTTGTGCCAGCAGCTGCTGTGCCAATTGCAAGTGCATCTCCATTTGAAGTGAACCAAACTGGGAGCTGAAAATACTTGCCTGAAAGTGAAGGTTGGCATGTTTAACTGTGCAGCTCAACACACAGGCCATGCTCCTCAAATCTCTTTCTTTTCTATCCTACTTTTGTGCCAGCAAGTATTCACCTGCAAGTCAGTAGTGCATGAAAACTTTCGAATCCGTCTGCTGCAAGGGATTTATAGACTGTGTTTAGTGTAAGGCAACTCACCAGAGAAATTGACTTCAGGCACTGTCACTGCAACTCCTCTTTCCTGATTCCTAAAAATCCTGCTGCTTCTTGTGCCCCAATAAGATAAGCAATTTTTGAGTTTTCAGTAAGGAAAGCCTCACATGTGGTCTTGTATTTTACTGCTGATAAGATCCTTGGCTGCCACAGAAAGAGCAGAACTACATTAATGAGCCGAATTTTTAAAATATCATGAGTTTCATATTCCAGATCTAAAAAATAACAATTCTGTTCAAAGTAGTGGCTTAATCTCTACCATAGAAGCAGTTCTACAAAAAGAAAGTAACTCAAAAAGCAGTGGTTGTTTTATGATGATTCACAGAGGTGAATCTTAGGGTTATTTAAAAAAAAAAATCCACCAAGTTAAATTAATTTGACCCCAATATTAAAGCCTTTGCGGTTCCAGCATGGTTTGACTGGTGTTTCACTGTTACTCCCCTTTTACACTGCACAGCTATCATTAAAAAACGAAAGCAGACAAAGGTACAGTTCAGTAAAGCTCGCTTCAACAAACTGGACATTCCCTTGTACCTGCTTATTCTAGTATTCTTCAAAATGTATGTCTTAACTCCCACCATGTTATGCAAGGCCTGAAAGCCATACATCTTGCCTACATAATCAATCTTCATGGCCACTGCACAAAAACCGGGCCTGGGTCGAAATGACCGCGGCTCTGTCAGCAGGAGTTCAGCATGCTCAGAGCACAGCTGGTGGGCTGCATCCCTCAGGGAACCCATGCTGCGATTCTCTCCTGTGGCAAAGCCTGTTAGGCATCTTTGCATCCCTCCTGCCCTCTCACTCCTGTTTTAGCATCACAGATTTTGCCTGCTCAGTTTTTCTGATGTAATTGCACTGTATTGAAACACAGTTATTTTCTAAAGTTTTCTTCCAAAGAGGCGTAATTTTAAAAGTCCCATTTCCAGCAGAACCCCACAGACAGTTGCAAAAGCTCAACTAAGGAGAAAGCAAACTGTGATGTGGGGGTGGAACGACAGATGGGAAAGGAATCTCATCAGCCAGCTGCACCACCAAATTAAACAGAAAACTATACAATGCTGCAGCCTCAGGCACTTCTCCACCTGAACTTTTCATCACAGTGGCCCTGAAGCAGGCGTCAGTACCAACTCCCAACCAGGTGCTCCTAACAACATGTAGGAACACAAGCTGAGGCACCTTGGGAATTTTCAGGCTGATCAGGAAGGTCCCAATAAGTTCCAGGCATCTCCAGAATTAGGTAATACCAGAGAGAAGGTTGTGGCTTTCTGTGACATTAACTGGAGGTAGGTACCTAAATTATGTAGGTGGAATGGGGGAGATCTGGACCTTGCTTTTTTGCCAGAATCCCACTGAACCTTTTATCAAACCTTTTAGTGATACCTCTGGAGCAGGATTACACCTTCATTTTCATGGAAGACCATGTAGCAAATGCAACCCTCTTCTGATATGTCCAGCACCCTCTTGACTGTTTTAGAGATTCCAGTTATAACTCCTAAAATTTCCTGGCAGCACGGTCTGTTTCTTTTTCCTTTTATTTTTGATGGGGTTTTGTTCTGGTTTATTTTGTTTTGGTTGGTTGGGTTTTTGTTTGTTTTTCCTGATAGAGGCCATTCTATACTTTTCCAGTAGAAACAGAAGTTTTTGTAATGAGGACTGATTTTTATTTTTTTTTTAATATATCTTTTCGAACACTTTATTTCTGTTGAAGTACATATTGAAATATTGTGAACAATGACATCCTTCCTTCCTGCTGAAATCTACCTAAACTTTGCCAGTCACTTAAAAAAAAATAACTGTGACTTTTGACAGTGTGAGTTGACCGGCCTTTCTCTGTAACTTGGTTTTTTACCTGCAATAGCAATGCTAAATGTGGATTTGACACATCCAAAAAGTCTGGAAAATTTATCTGAAGT
>NW_010294574.1:118927-202997 GCF_000700745.2 Antrostomus carolinensis
TCACAGCAGCCTCCACAGGCCTTTGTGGAGTGCTTGTACATTTCATATCTTCCAATTTCTGCATTTGAGTCTTCTGGGGAGATGGTCTCCCTGCAGAACTTTCCTCCTCCCCTACCTTCAAACAATCATTTTTTCTTATTAGTGGCATTTCATCTACATTTTGAATTCCTGTCTTTCTAATCCTCACCCTTGCTGAAGTCAAAGCACAGGCATGTCTATAAAGATAAGAATTTCAAAACATGAGTTACGCAAAGAGAACATTTTTGAAAATCTAACTCTTGTGTTTCATGATTAAATGAGCTCTGAACTCTTGAGGACATGGTTAATTACATTGGTGGGTAAACACTGAGTCCCTTTAAGATCTTGAAGAAAGAGAAAGATTGGCATAGAGGAAAATAAACAAGAATTTCTACATGAACAAATTTCTATTACTTGATTCTATTCTCTACTTAGCAGTAGACAGGATAAAACAAGAATAAAAACAGTTGGAAAAGAGAAGACGAGACAGTCAGAAAATCGTCACGTCGACTCATGTTTTTCTTGACATCCTCAATTTCACAAAGATCATACCTTTATGAAGGAGTAACTTTGATAAGTATTAGACTAGCAGCTGTGTATGCAATGAAAATCAGAGATAATTAATCATATCATTATTGCGTACCATGTATGATGCTTGATGCATTATTTATGCAGGTAGAGATAGATTTTTAAGGCCAGAGGTGTCATTATAATTACGTAGTTTGACCTCCTGCTTGACACAGTCAATACAGTTTCACCCACTAACTCCTTCTTTAATACCAATGCATGCTTGAACTGCAGTCTGTCTTTCGGAGAAGTCTCCAATCTGGATGGGAAATCTCCATGTGATGGGCAGTCTACCTCATCCCAGCAATATTCCTTTCCAGTTTCAGAGAGCAGAAAAAAAGTTTAAGACAAATCAAAAAGAAATTTATGTTGAAAAAATGCAACGGCACCTGATTTTTTTAAACAATGAAGAACACTACAGTTTTACCCTGAAAAAAATTCAAAAACAATTTAATCTCATTGGATTTTGTTACGCAACCCTAAATTATCCCCTACATATCATTCAGGAAAACAAAACAAAACAAACAAAAAACCCTCCAAAACTTCTTTGGATTGTTTGTCCTTTTTGTCAGAACTTTTTCCCTCACAAGACAGAAAATATTTTTTTGAGAACTCTAGTTCTAGTGATTATTAATAAAAGCACAGAATCACAGAATAACTTATTTTGTTAAGGATCTCAGGAAGTTGCTTACAAGCCACTGCTGTGATTAAAGAAAAAAAAAATAGCAAACAAAGTCTTCTTCCCCTTAGAATACAAACGTATTTCATGACTGAAGAAGTATTTATTCTTATGCTTGTCTGCTAACATGCCTTCAAATTCAGAAAGTAAGAGTGATTGTGGGGTTACCTATGCAAATATAGGTTTGGAACAATTCTATTAAATGATGTTGATTAGGGGAAATAACAGGAAATTGTCAGCTCAGTCTCTCTGTCTCATACTTGAAGAAAAAGGCTCATCCAGAAGGTTAAGCAGAACCACAACCGACCTATGGCTTCCAGAAAGCAGTGGTTGACTGTCATCATAGCAGAGGTGCCTTAGCCTTTGGCCTTAATTTTAATGGGATTAATCTAATCTACATCCACAGCCATTTTCCTGGAGCTGCAAGCATCTCGCCAGCTTGTGTCACAAGCAGAAACTTGAGGGACAAATTAAGAAGACCCATGAGAATTTCCCCATGAAGGAAGTTTTCCTGATGGCAAGGAAAATTAAGTTTTTAAATTTCAAATTTTAAAGTTCATTTTTAAAATTTTCTTCAAATTTCTGAGCAGATAGCAGCTGAAATGTCTCTCAAAACACCTTAGATTTGAACAGTTAGTTTAAAGGCAAAAGTTTCCACAAAAGTGTTATGTTATGATTATACATGCATAGTTTTTATGTTGATAAGGTCAAATAATTAATATTTTTCATGTTTTCAAAGCAAGAAAGCTATCAGAGACATCTGCTTTCAATTCAGTAAAGTTACAAAGGTTTATGTCATCAAATGTGTGCACATTCGTATGGCTTTCCAGCTGAATTGTGGGTAGCTTCTTTTGGTTGGCAATGACTATTATGATACTGTTTTGTTTATGAAAAATTATGTTAATTCTATACTCACAGAAATGTATATACATGCAATACCTTCTATCCAAGTATTCCTTAAAAGTAAATGGTTAAATTTTGTTTTTCTCCTTGAGACAAATATACTTGAGCAAGGCATAGACAAAGCATGTTAGAGTTAACTGCAAAAGGTTAGCAGTGTCTCAAGAAGCCAGAGGCAGGATTCTTCTCACCAAATATTAGAGATACAGTCACCTCTTGGTGGGCAGTCATTGCCTCCCTGTACACATAACTGCATTAAATCAGATTAATCACAACCAAAAAATACTTCTTTCTTTGCTAAGATAACAGACTCAGATGCCTCCATTGTAGGTATCAATGTTCAGTCAGATAAACCTATCAGAAAAAAAAAAAAGAATTTGAGTTTTCTGGATCCTTGAAAAATGCAATACCCACTGTGTCTTTCTGCTTTTTACAGTCAAACATTTCCTGATGGTTACCTATATGCTTTTAAAAATTCATCCAGATCACTTCCAGTCCCCCTGGCACACCTCCCCTCTGTGCTTCCTATGCATACCATGTAGAAGGCTTTAAGGTTTGCATCTGTTTTTTACATTTCAGTCAGCTCTGCTTGAAATACTATGTTTGCATTTTTTTTTCTTTCATGTTCCTTTAAAGTGCTGTCTTCCTGTGTGAGCTCGATGAGGAGCTGGGAGGCAGCAGGCTCACTTTCCTCTGCAGCTGCTCTTTGTGCAGCTCCACAATGAGATGCCAGTCGTGTGGGAGAGTACTGCCAACCCCTTGCTTCTCCGCTCTTGCTGATGTTTCTGTCCTGCTTCTGGGGTGACTCAAGGAGCAGAAATGCCTAGCAAAAGCCTCAACCTCTAATATATGCTTGTGTACTACTACTAAGGAAAAAAATCTCTAGAATGCTGCTTACACATTTCAAAACTGATTTTATTTACTATTGCCTTTTTTCCATCCTTTGGTTTCTGATATACTGAGTTTCATTATAAGATTGAAGCTTGCCTTTCAGAAATAGTGTGTATATGTTATTTGCTGCATCTGAAAAGCAGGTGTTCTCAAGCCAATCTGAATATTTTGAGCAAATCCCTGCTTTGAAATGCAAATGAATTTGCGATGTCTGCATAGTTTGAGATAAAGCAGTTAACAATGAATTAATCCTTGTTTTATGCAGTTCATTATCAAGAGACTATGACCAGGCCAACAATGTATTTGGAACATAATAGGGTCTTGCCAAACAGGTAGAGACTCTTCATTCAAACTGAGCACTTACGGTTACAGTGAGTCTTCAATTTGAGAACTGCATGAAGTAGCACAATAAGCCAGATGTAATTTTTTTATGTTTGCCCCAAAACCTGATGCATAGGTATTCAAATATTGTCATGTGGAGAGTTTGTAGTAAATTTTGTTTTAAATGGGAAAAGGCTGCATTTCAGGGAAGGTGACATTTTTAAATGAAAACATGGCTCCAAAACCATGTTAGTTTAATGAGAAAATCTCCTGCTCTGAAAATTTTAGTAATTGACAATAAATATGTAATAAATATTCTCTAAATCTATTAAGGTTTGCTTCTTTCATTCCACCAGACAATGTATTTGGTTCAGGTTAAGTCTTCTGTGCTGAATGGGACCGTGCTGATGAAGTAACTGCACTTGAGTTCCCATGGCAGTTCATGTGGATGATGGAGAAACAGGCCTGGAGTGCAAAATTTCTAGTTCACCAGTATAACAGTAATGTGCAATCCTTCATTTAAATAAATGCTGCTCTATCTCTGCTGGGACTCTGTAGTGAAAGGGATAGCACTGAGCAGCTTTAATATCCCTGTGCACAGAGGACATGGCAGTGCTGTGGAGTGAAGCTTTATTCTGCGGACCTGGGAATGAGTTGGTGAGCTGGAGTCTGTGGCGTGAACTGTGATGTGGAAGAAGAGGAGGTGTGTGTTCCTAGAAAACAGATTGCAGGTGACCCCTTTGCAGCCCGACTCCCACTGGAACTCTAGGGTTGATCTTCCTCCTAGCCCTAAGCCTATCCCAAAGCCTACCCCAGACTGAGCTGAGCCTTAGCCAGGGACCCCCACCTTTAGCACAACTGAAAAAAAATCTCAGGGGAGAAACCCAAGTGTGGGCTACACCTTCCCTTGGCTGAAATTTAAATTAGAAATACACCCAGACTCCCATCCAGATATATCACAGTTTAATTAACAGAGAACTAAGTCTATATAAATAGATGAGAGGAAAACTTTCTGAGTTTGCATGAAACTAAGCATCTTTTTAACCAATTTTTTTTAACAATAGATTGCTGTTATATCTCCCCATAACTCTGAACTCAGAACTCTGTATGGCACTGTCATAAGTGAAGGGTTGTTCATTAGACTCTGTTTTCTATTCTGGAGCTCTTTGGTCTTAGCTACTCAGTGTTGAGATGCTATACATTTATTTACTTGAATATAGCAGTTTTCTTCCCATTAATGCATTTTTTTTTTTGTTCAGTATGTTTTGATGACTTATATTCATGATCTCCAGACTGCTGAAAATGAAGACTTCAGTTTTGCCTGTCTCTAATCACTGTAGTACATAATAACAGATGGCAGTATTCCTAAACTGTCTCATTCAACAAATGGTATGAGATCAGACATCTCAATGATTTCATTATCATGATTAATAATAATTATTATTATCAATAACTAAGAATGAATCTTCAGCTTCATATGGTATAAACATCTTGACCTACATTTTCGGGATTGCTAGCAATTCTAGTTGCCTCTATTTATGAGTCTACAGAGAACAAACTGTAAAGAGTTCTGAGTTTCAGACAAGACTTATCAACATATATTTGAAGATTAGATTGCTTCAAGGGATATTATGTTAAACTAGAACAATTACTAGTTGCTTTTTAACACATAGGATCTCATCACTGAACCTGGATTTTGTTCAGTTCAGGTATTGTTGGGGTTTTTTTTTCCTTATAGCCGTTAGAGATAGAAATATGAAATTAAAAATTTGCATAATGTTTCAGAAGAGCAAACAATCATTTTGTTCATGCTTTTATCATGATGTATCTGAACTAGTTATGCTTAAAATGGAGGGGCTCTTTTTCCCCATGTCTCAAGACACAACTGAGCAGAGCAAGAGTGACACAAGGAGAGGGAACACTTCCTCTCAGCTCTCTTTCATTCTACTCCAGTAATATACTGTATTGGTGACCTGAAGAGACTTTGGAGGTCCAAAGGTTATTGGACTGCAACCAATATTGGATTTGAGGTCTCCTTTCCAGGCTGGAAACCAGGATTCAATAAAAGTTGAGCTTCTCTACTACGGCCTCTTGGGCTGGCAGACCAATTATTCTGGTTTAAATTGCAAAGCAGTCTCCCATTCTAAAATTGATACATTTTGTGAAAGACAGAGTTTGCACATATTCTTTGTTCAGAATAACCTTTAAAATATGTAACAAAGGAATTACTTTAAAAAGATTCCCATTCATGAGCCAATTCTTAAATCATTATCTTTCTACCTGAGTATACTAATGAGACCCAACATTCAATTTTTTTCAAGGTCTTGAAGAGTGTCCTCATGTATCCCAGAAAGAAATAATCTCTTGTTTAAAAATTAATAAAGAAAAATTAACTTAACTTCTACAGGTGTTGTGTCAAAGTCCTTATCTAGCTTTCAAGAATTTTAAAGACAATCTTTTTAAATTTTATTTTAATTTATTTTCATCACTGATAGCAGAAGGAAAACAATTACATCAATGTAGGAAATGAGTGCTCAACAATGCTTCAAAAACATTTTAAACCAAGTTATCTATCAATATTTTTTAAAGATGCTGCATATCCATGTAGCAGGCTGAGACAAGTAAGAGCAGGTGAAAGGCTGGCATAGCTGTCTGTAAACAGTACTCTGTGATTAAACAAACTTAAAGTCCATTGACCATGCTGAATATGAAGAAGGCTGTAAGGTGATGCGAAACCTTCAGGCATAATTCACTTCCTGACGATTTATAATTAAGGCAGTCTACCAAACAAAGCAAGTCACTGTGCTGCCACGAATGGTACATTGCATTCTAGGAATCACTCATCTTGGTCTTATATATACATATAAACAAAAGGAACAGGACTACCTAAGTCATCAAATTTCAAATGAGTCATGTATGAGTAGTTTCAGATACTGTCAGTTTTGAGTGGTTTCTTTCTTCCTTCATTTAAGGAAGCCCTGGGTGTCAGCTCTTTGCTCCACAGGTAGCAGACCCACGGCACTCCTTGCTGGAGAGTGTGTGGATGCAAGTAGCTTATAGATTTTCAAGAGGAAACTGAATGTGTTTGGAAGAAAGATCCATTGATGGTAAGTAAACAGGTAAACAATAGGCTCAAGATACTCCCTAAATTTAAGGGCAGTCAGAAGCTAGGAAAATATTACCAGGCAGATTTATGTGGGCTCAGTCTTTTTATTATTCGTATTCTTATTCGTATTCGTATTCGTATTCATATTCTTATTCTTATTCTTGTTCTTGTTCTTGTTCTTGCTCTTGTTCTTGCTCTTGTTCTTGCTCTTCCTCAGGCATGTTTGTAGTCATTATTATTTTGTTATAATTGTTCTAGTTTACAAGCTGTAACTGATCACTTTTGTTACATTGTCTACAAACCTCTAAGTACAATACATGAGTACTCATAAATAAAGATTACCTTTTTTTGACACTTGGATTAAGCTCTGCATTCTCTGAAAATCAGACACCCTGTCCCTCCAGTGCAATTGATGCTAAGGAAAGTACTAGTATAAGTAAGAATACCTGGTACGTACAATCCAGACAATGGACAACTTCAGTCTTAATTGTCCAAACATGAGACAGTTGACTGTGTCCCCTCTATGTCATGACAAATTCCTACGCAGCCCACCTCCAGTCTGAGACAAGGAGGTCCATATCAAGTCACAGTGCCAAGACCAGAGTCTGCTCTGCTTTCCAAGTAGCCATGCTCTGAGACGATTTGAACACATGGTACCAACCTGGCACCTCAGAGACTTCACATGCAAAATGACCCTTAGGGATAGCTGGGTACTGCTTCCAGCACTGCCTTCCTAAGGACAACCCCTTTGACCACACAACAATTAAGCCTTTAACGCTTTCTATGTGCTCTGCAGGGTGCTCTTGATCAACATTTCTCTGCCACTACATTTAACAGCCTCTTCAAGTACAGACAAGGTTCAAGTGCTACATCTTGGACTTGCTTTCCCTATTATATTTTAGTGACCAAGCCCTGGAGACACTCATGAAGCTCCCCGTGATTCCCCTGACACCACAGCCACAGGAGCTCAGAGCAGCCCCCTACAGTAAGGCTGCATGCCCCAGACATGGGGCTGCCTGCACTCAATGGCCAGGATGGTACTGTTGTCTTTGTTGGGAGGCCTGGAAATGCTTAAAGTATGTGAAGCTAAGCTCATGCATAAGTATTTGTAAATTAATGATATTCTGGAGCAAAAATATATCAGATTAGTTACATATTGCTTTGATTCCTTCACTGAGATTCTGTTCTAAAGATCATAAAATCCTATTGACCACCCTGAGCTGTGGCTTAGGTAAAGGAGCTCACAGACTTTTTCTGTTAAAAATCACCTGCATGAGCAAACACAGAGAAACATAATGTAAGTCCTATTTAGGACGGTAAAGAATATTTCTGAACAGTTTTAGACTATGCTTCCATTCTTTTGGCAGAAGATCTGACTAAAAAGGTTTTGGTCTATCCATTTCAGCTGTTCATTCTCTTCTCCAAGGGTGGTCACCTCTGTTCATGGAGAAGGTGGTTCAGGTAGAGGAAAATATGAACTCTTTAGACTTCATCTGCCATCTATCATTAACATTAGAACATCTTTTCTGATTTTCTATACGTTATAACATACTGTAGATTTGTTCTACACTTAATCCAGGAAGAGGCATTTGACTAATATTTCTCTTGGCAATTTATTTCAATGGTAAATGACTACTGAAAGTCTGCCTAATTTTTCTAATTTGAGTTTACTTGACTTAAAATGTTATATCACTGATTTTTGTTTTATTGTCCTTTACCAGGCTAAATTATCTTTTAGGATTTAGAATTTTATTCCCATGACTATTAATTTACAATTAAATTAACCCACCTTGAGTCTTCCTTTCAATAAGCTAATCAGAACCATGAGTCTTACAGAGCAGATGTCTCTGTTTGAATTCCTTGTTCTCATTGTTATTTATTCCACTAATCTTTGTGGAAAACTTTATCATTAATAACTGTTGTTTTATAGAAACAGATTTGACACTGATCCTGGTAGAACTCTACCAGTAAGCTCTCTCTGATGATGGTTTGCCATAGACCGCTACTTTTTCAAATGCCAGCCAATTATGAATTCATTTACTGTGTGTCTTCTTGACATAATTCATGGCTATATTTCTTTTACCTCAGGAAGTAAAAAATCCTGGCATAACTCTAAGTATATTATGTCTACATAGGTTCTTTGTCAACCAAACTTGTAATCTCATCAAAGAATGAATTCAGGTTTTTGTGACAAGACCTATTTTCCATTAGATCATGTTGGCTGGCATTAAATATATTCTGATCCTTCAGTTCTTTATTAATTGAATTCCATACAACTCTTTCTATTATTCTGCTCTCACTGGTACCATAGAGCAGACTAGTAGTCACCTGAGCTATCCTACTCACTGTCTTTGATAAAATACTGACTGCTTTTTTTACTTTCTATGAGAAACATTCTGCTATTTCTTCACTGACACTCTTGCCAATTTTTCCTTCCGTTTCAAGCTACTTAAACTCACTTTTTCTCTCCACTCGGCTGAAATCTGTTCAGCAATGCGAAGCAAAATGTAGTAAAAACACATTATATCTGACATTGCATAAAAGCCATATAAAATTGCAAACACTGCTTGACTTGCAAGGCAAAACACAAGGTGGCAAGGTTGACCTGTAATGCCAGCAAACACTAGGAAAACTCTTGGCAACACAGGCCTGTCTTTTTGACTCCATAATGAAATCCCCAGAGAGATCAATTTTGTGCTGTCTGGCTTCATTGCAAATGCTTCACACAATTCTGTTGCTAATTCTCTACATGTTATTTCCATACTGCAAAGGATTTTCCAGGTTATGGACAGTGACCTCCATCAAATCTCCAATCCTAAAAGTAGGAAATCCATTTAGGTCCGGTCTACATGAAGACATTTACCATCACAGTGACATTATCCCAGAAAAATTATTTTGCTTACAATGCAGAGTAGAATCACAGAATCACACAGTATCATGCAGAAGGTCAGGGATTGGAAGGGACCTCGAAAGATCATCTAGTCCAATCCCCCTGCTGGAGCAGGAACCTAAATGACATCACATAGAAAGGCGTCCAGGCGGGTTTTGAATGTCTCCAGAGAAGGAGACTCCACAACCTCCCTGGGCAGCCTGTTCCAGTGCTTCGTCATCCTCACTGTAAAGAAGTTTCTTCTGAAGTTTAAGTGGAACCTCCTGTGTTCCAGCTTACACCCATTGCCCTTATTTAATTTATTAACTAATTTTATTTATTATTCAAAAGCTTCTGAACATGAGGGTTCAAAAGTGCCTTGACATACTACTCCTTCCAGACTCACATTTTACTGTGGTTAAAGTTCTCATAAGCAGATGGTTCACTAACTTAAGATTCAGGAATATATAGTAAAGCTCAGTGATCCTGAACTCAGGTGACTACCTGAAGAAGTAATGATCTCTTGTGCCAATAGTAAATATTTTTAAGCAGCAGATTAGTTTTAACTCCATCAACTTTGGATTATCTGATTTGTTGGCAGTGACTTTCTAAATGTTTTTAGTAAGAAAATACACAAACACCTACTGAAGTCTTTCAAAAAGGTTCTAAGTGCATATGAAGTGTCTATTTGCCTTTCCTAAGGTCCCATGTTTTTGCTTAAATGGACTAGATGTAGGCTTGTTTGTTTACTTAGATAAGAGCCAAAACCTTGAAAATTGAGTCTATCAAGGTGAGAGCTTCTAAACACCAAAGAATCAACTTTGCAGCAGGCTGCTTTCATGGTTCATGTATCTGCATACAAGAGGAGCAGGACAGTTTAACAGCACGCTATTCAGTGAAGACCAAAAATAGTTTCCGGAAAACAAATATTTTACAGATGTTTGCACTGGGATGCTGATGAGTCAGTATATTTGCCTCCACATTCAACTGAGAATGACTCTGTCATGTTTAGAAACCATAATAAAATTTGTCATTCTTAAACAGTACCTACTTGCATCTGCCTTTTTTTTTTTTTCTTTTCTACTCAGAAACTCTAGAGATAGTATAATACAATAATAATGCTCCTAATGATATTATTCCTGGCTGTAATAGATAAGTGAGCTAACCACTTTAAAAGAGCTGTGTTGTATCACTGACACTGACAAATCTGATTCTAACAGCTCAACTATACATGTCTCTTTCTTGATATATATGTATTTTTATAGAAATGCGTATGTATATGTATATGTGTACATACATAGATATACATACAAACATATGAGTCAACATATAGTAACTGAGATACCATACTCTGAACATCTTTATCTACATATACTTTACATGAACACACAAAGTGAAAGATATGTGTGGTGAGCAGATATATTCTTCCTACACACATACAACCTTGTTAATACTGAGACATTAGTAAGATTGTACCTCATCACCAATACAAACTCACAAATAAGTAATCACTTAAAAAATTCAACACATCGTCAGTTCTCTGCTTTTTTTTTCTTTTTTTCTTTTTTTTTCCCCCCTGCCACTACCAATAGCTCACATACCTATATTAGGATTGATCACACCTCAAAAGTTTTGCCTTCACAACTGTGAAAGACAGAAGGATGTGGGGTTTTTTGGTTTGGTTTGGTTTGGGTTTTTATACTAATATAAGCTATAGGCAATTCTCATTTTTCAAAGATCTGTACCTCTTTCCCAGGGTTGAGGAGAGTAGGAACTAAATGGCCTGACTACATTTGATGTGATTCTTCCACCAGGAAGAGTCTATTAACAGTATCATCTTCAACTATATAACTAGGTATTTCTGCTGATGAAGTTTGCTGATGACACCAAGCTGAGTGGTGCAGCTGACACAATAGATGGAAGGAATGCCATCCAGAGGGACCTGGACAGGCTTGGGAAGTGGGTCCATGAGAATCTAATGAGGTTCAACAAGGCCAAGTGTAAGGTTGTGCACTTGGGTCAGGGTAATCTCGGGTATGTGAACAGACTGGGAGAAGAACTCATTGAGAGCAGCCCTGCTGAGAAGGACTTGGGGCTTCTGGTGGATGGGAAGCTTGCCATGAGTCAGAAGTGTGCGATTGCAGCCCAGAAGGCAAACTGCATCCTCAGCTGCATCAAAAGAGGGGTGACCACCAGGGTGAGGGAGGTGATTCTCCCCCTCTACTCTGCCCTTGTGCTGCCCCATCTGGAGTATTGCGCCCAGGCCTGGAGCCCCCAACACAAGAAAGAAATAGAGCTGTTGGAGTGGGTCCAGAGAGCCATGAAGATGATCAGAGGGCTGGAGCATATCTCTTATGAAGAAAGTTGAGGGAGTTGGGTTTGTTTAGCTTGGAGAAGAGAAGGTTCCATGAAGACTTCATTGCAGCCTTCTAGTACTTGAAGGGA
The DNA here is from genome assembly GCF_000700745.2 of Antrostomus carolinensis. Lineage (NCBI taxonomy): Eukaryota > Metazoa > Chordata > Aves > Caprimulgiformes > Caprimulgidae > Antrostomus > Antrostomus carolinensis. The sequence continues at coordinate 130,724 of NW_010294574.1, forward strand.
GCTTATAGAGGAAGAGCAACTTTTTACATGGACAGATACAGATAGGACAAGGGGAAATGGTTTTAAACTAAGAGAGGGGAGATTTAGATTAGATATTAGGAGGAAATTTTTCACCCAGAAGGTGGTGAAGCACTGGAACAGGTTGCCCAGAGAAGCTGTGGATGCCCCAGCCCTGAAGGTACACAAGGCCAGGTTGGATGGGGCCCTGGGCAGTCTGATCTAGTGGTTGGCAACCCTGTCCACAGCAGGGAAGTTGGAACTAGATGATCTTTAAGGTCCTTTCCAACCCTAACCATTCTATGATTCTATGATTCTATGATGCTATGAGACTATGATTCTAGGTATAAAAGAGGACATTTCTGTAGCCACAATTACACCAGTATAAACTGTAACAAAGGTGTGATTGTAACTGCAAAAATCACATCACACTAGTTTTCTTGTTTGGCATTTGATTTTTGTGTGCTTTTTTAACTTTATAAGAATTTATAGCAGATAAATATGTCTATGTCAAAGGGAGTAAAGCAAAAAGAAGTGTCAGTAAAACTCTTAGACTTTATACAGCTGCCTAATACATTGTTCACATAATACCAATTTTAGTATCAGAATCTCTGGCTATTTTCTTTGGGAGGAGAACACCATATTTACATTAATATGGATTTTACACTTGTTTGAGACTTCCTGGAGTCTAATACAGCCTTGAAAGTGTCCTGATATCAGAAGACCTTGGGTTCTTTGGGAAAGAAAATAGTACAGCTTCTCCCTCTCTCTCAGTAACCAGCATATAGCACTAATTCAGCTAATAAACATACAGCATTCATGCCTAAGCTTTGATGAATCTAATTTCTATGATTTCTTCATAGAAGAATGCTATTTTTAAATCCCTGACATAGATAATATGTTTTTGTGGTTTTTTTTTCTTTTTATAAATCACATAAATACACTGATTTAGAGCAATGTGCACTATTCCAAACAGCAATTTGTGGAAGCAACTCCATCCTACATTATTATCAAGTCCCATGATTTCTAATCATTATGCATACACAGTGATTAAGTGTGCCTGTTGGGAGAAAGGCATAATGTAAGTTAGCATCCATGGAAAAGAAGGTTGGTGGGTCTAAGTGACATAGCCTGGGTGTGCAATAAAGGTTCAGGATAAGTAGACAGACCTGATTATTCCCTTGTTGTTTATATCTTGCACTGGTGAACAGCAATTATGAGTCACCTGAGTTTTCTTATAAGTACTGTTAGGTGACATATGCATACATATGCAAGCTAATGGAAAGCAGACTAGACCTACTGGTCTAGTCATACTTCAGTGAAGATGAAGCAGTTACATTGGACAGCGTTTTTCATGTACAAAGTGTTAAATACACAGAGACATTGTAGGCTACTCAGAACTCCAGAGAAACATCCTCTTGGGAGTCTGTACTATACCACACTGAGGGAATAAAGACCTTAAACAGGGATGTAAACTTTTTTTTTTTTTTTTAATATATATATATATAAGCAAAGCATTTCCTAAGCAAGTGACTTCTTGAGTTAATATATAAATATTCTATGTCTGAATCCTTGCATCAGCTCCCTTCCCCCCAGCTCCTGAAAGAGTCAGCAACACAGGCTACAGCACATATCCAGCTGAACTTCTGCACTTCCTTTTAATAAGGACAGATATGCAGGGAACCAGAAACTGAGTAATCAGCTTACCCAGCTAGAGACAGACACTCTTCTCGTCTGAGAAAAGTATGTTATTTGCAGAGGTAGATATGTTATGTCATCATTACTAGCGTTATTTTAGACACAATTTTTTTACTTCCCTGGTGTTTCAATTTCTCATATATTTCACATAGCAAAGTCTCACATTTACAGTGGTAAGCATTACACCCTGCTTTGGATACTTCTTACACATTATGCTTATCAATATTTTAAAATTATGTAATATGACTTTAGTGTAAAGATCACCAATGGTGAGTCACCTTGACTTGGAAGAGGCATTTTAAACTAGTTTCTGAGCCAAATAATGGGATCAGCAGGATAAATATAAAAATATTTCACCACTTCCAGTAAGGATTTAATAATGGCTTCCTCTATGAATAAGTGACTAAGTCAATTTGAATTCATTATCTGTGTTTACCCTGTCTGTTTCCTTAATATTTAAAGAAAAATGCATGGTGTAGAAGTATATCTTTATGCTGAGAGTCAAGCCCCAGGCATTCCTTAGAGACTTTTTCTGGTATCTTGAGAAGACAGCACAGAAGGGTGTATCCGTGGCAGCAATTTGAAATTTGCACCCTCTGGCAGATCTCTTTCCACCCACCCACACTGGAATCATCGTTTCCCAAAGTAGACATGCCATTGTACAAAGTATGATAAAGACACAGCAGCAAGACCAACCGTGGGGGTGAGGGGTGGGGGAAGACGAGAGAGAGAGAAAATCCCCACACGACATCCTCTGCCATTCGTGATCAGAAATGGTGTCTGGGAAATTAATTGCTCGAATGCCACAAATGTTTATTGCTTGGTATTTAGGTGTGGCCTGAGATATTTCTTATAAAAAGAACAGAAGCATAGTCTGCTCTCAAAAAAGCTCATGCATATTCCTCAGTGGGAGGAAATCTAGGCTTGGTTTTCTCTTGGTTTATATTGAGAAAGACCAACCTATAGAAGCAGGAAATTACAAATAAGGCCACTATATTTCTGTTTCCATATCCTGCCAAAAACTGAAAAGTCAAACTTTGTTTGAGTTTCTGGAGCTTGAAAGGACGACATTATCGTCTTTCTACACCATGAAATGGACAAAGTTTGAGGTGCCCAGATGGAGAATGTTGGAGAACTGAGAAGTTATTTTATGAAATTCCAGTGGCAGCTTACCTCTGTAAAAAGAAAAAGAGCTCAGATTTTCCAAACTGAAAATTTTCTACCACTCTATCTTAATTTTCATTTACTCTCCTTTATGTACATTTTATGTGTGGTCAAATATTTATGTGTCTCAAGTAATCTATTTTCACTCCGTGATCCAAAAGTGGCAGTTTTCCCCCATGAGCTAAAAATGACTAGAAGCATATCCCCCAGAACTGGTTATCGAACAGGTAATAGAACAGTGATACTTAGGTTTTATCTGCAAAACTGTAGTTACACTATTTCTTCACATGCAAATATCTGTGTTCATGGTATTTTCGCCACGGTGCTAGTCACCCAGCTGTGGAAGCAGCAATGTTTGCCAGTTTAGATGCTGGTTTGCCCTGGCATGAAGAGCAGAGCCTGCACTCCTTCAAATAATTTTAAGCCCACAAGGTCCATTGAGATTCTAGTACTGATTCTTAGATGTCGAAGTAGAATGGGATTAGAAGACTTCTGATTTTGTGGGAATCTGAAAAATAAAAGTTTGAAATTACTTTCGTGCTGCATTCTCATTATCTACACCTATTTGCTCTTGTTTCATTTAACACAATTTATTTTCATCACATGTATGAAAAAAATAATTGCTCCCTTAAGCATGTTTATGTGCTTATTCATAACTGAGGGATGACTCTATTTAGAATTTTTAGAATATTTTACATTGTTCTACCTAGTCTCCTACTGAGATCAGTCAGGGTTTTACACCACATCCTTAAAAAGAAGCACAGAAATAATCCCAGTTTAAAATGTCTGATAACTCATTACTGCAATTGTCCATGATTACACCTTCAGGGAAAGAAATAATGATTTGTCATGGGCATAGAGGCCACATTTCTTTTCAAGAGGCTTTCAGTGACTGAAACTTGCAACTATTGCTGCAAATATAGCACACTAATTTAAGCAGTATGTATGCTCCCCTGTTGACCCTTACTCTGAGACAGTCTATTAATACCTTTTCTGGAGCTCTCGTCAGACCCTTGCAATGTGGTGGGTGGACAGCAGGTGGGCAGGGGTCAGTCATGCAGGATTGCAGCCTCCTTCCCCAAAACCCACGTCAGCGCAGCCCAGCCCAGCCCAGTGCAGCCCAGCACAACCTGCTGAGACAAAGCAAAGCAGGAGCAGCACCAGGCATCAACACAGAGATGCTGTGGTCCGCTTCCCACTCCGCTGCTACAACTGCCCTCCCTGCTGCTAGAAAACAGAGCTCATTTCTCTAGGTGCATCAAGGATACTTTGGTACTAAATTAATGAGACCATAGGAGCTGAGAAGCTATAGATTAATATTTCAATATAGACTGGAAAGTTTGCTTCCTTAAACTTCCCTCTTCCTTCTTCAGTCTTAGAGAAAGGCTGTATGGATCAGATCTTCACTGGGTTTTGTGTGGTTATGGTGGCTCCTCACTCAAGCTGAACAGTAGAGGTAAAACGTACCTCTGAAAAGCTAAGGAACTGACTGTCCTTAAGGCTTGGGTGACGAACAGGACAGTAAGCAGAATGTTCACAGTTTAGGCTAAAGATGTCTTTCTGGGTCTCTAAAATGGGGTTTCTAAAAATAATGAGAGACAGTGAGACAGTGTCATGTTGCTTGTTACTCTAGCCAGTTTACCAAGCTTTTATACTTAAAAGTAATATTTTCACAATACCTTGATTTAGTGTGTTACCATGCCAAAGAAGAGGAGTTCAGAGTGGCTGACAGCATTTCTGATTTCAGCTCTTGCTTTGGCTCAGCATAGCTGTGAAGATGAAATCTCACTTTTCCAGAGAGCTGTAGCCCATCATAGCACATCGGGAATGCCTGCCAGTCACTACCCTTGGCTAGGGGCACTTGTTACAAATGTTCTTGTATGTGACTTACAGTAGGGGTGTACAGGGGAGGGGTGTAAAGGAGGAGTGTACAGAGGATCACTGAACACGCTTTCTCTGCTGGATTCTTCTTTTGTTGGTACTGCCCTTTTTTCAATGTTTTCACTAACCAGGGAGGGAGAAGGACAAGGAGGTCTTGATCTGACATCTGGAGCCTGGCTTTATACTCCTACCCAATAAATAGTGTATATGCTGTAGACAGCAGAACCAATTATTTACACTAAGAGCCAAACAAAAGATGCCAGAGAGAGGGAGGAGGGAGGGTAAAATTTTAATATGAACAAATACTATCAATTATTCCCCTGTATTTATGTCATCATTGTATCATTACTGTGAATTAATAGTGGTGAGGATATCTTTCCTGAGGCCTGTAATGATTGTTTTACACAGGTATGGAAACAAGCTGATGTAAACCATGACATTTTCTTCCTGACTACTTCTGTCACAAGAATCATAATTAGAAATATATTTGAACTCAATGGCTTGCACCAGAGATGCTGGAAGATGCATAGGTTGTGGACTAGCAGGGAGAGCTCCAGCTGGTTGACCAAGCTCCCAGCTGGCCGGTTGTTGTGATCTTGGGAAAGGCACTTCACATCTGTTTTCTTTCCCCATTTCCTTTGCTTCTCTAAGTACTAGTCTCACTGTACATAACAGGGTGCCTCCAGTTTGGCCTCCAGTTGTTACAACAGAACAAACCAGCTTCCTCTCTTCAACCCCTTGCTTTCATTTTTATCTTTTTTTTCATGTTTAGGAAAACGTGCCCCCTGATCCCCAATGGTGCATGTTTCTGGCTGGGCACCCATGAGACGCCCATTGGTGGACAGGGTAAAGAAGAATGGTAGATCTCCTAGTCCCATGTAAACCTGGAACCAACTTACGCACTGCAGAATGCAGTTCTACCTGGAAGGTCCAGGTGATATCTGGCAATACGACCAGTGGTGGGCCTGCTGGAACAGTGTACCATAAGGCTTGTGCAAAGACTCCGCCGTAAAAGGATTCCCTGTAAAGCTGCTGCAGACCTCTCACATCTGTCATTTCATGGCATGCAAGTCTAGAGGGATGCACTCTAACCTCAATACTCTGATGCCACAGAGTTTCATGCTTTTATCCCTATCTACTTGAGCCTGAGAACTTGAGTAAGATGAAAGCATTTCAGAGGAACAAGACAGACTAAAGTTTCCATTAATGCCTTGTATCCTTGCAATAACAAGGAATCCATTAGAGACCCTGTAGCAAATACATATGACAGTCCTCTCTCTTCAACGTTTCCCACAGGCTGCACAATTTCTTTCTGAAGTTGGATTAATGTGTCCCTGTTTTACAACAGTATTTAAACTAATGGTGAATTCACCATCTTCATGTGAAGCTACAGCATGTTCTAATCTTTAATTACTTTGTCTGTTAAGAAATTGCTTCTTTTTTCAAGATTGAATTTGTTTAACTTCAGCTTCCAATCACTGGAAAGCTTCTGACTTACAAAAGGAACAACTTCCAGACACTGGCTGAAAGTTGAGGTTAGATAAATATACATTTGTCAGTAAGGCTGAAATACCCTTGCCTAATTATTTTCAGTTTCCAAGCATAAGTACATATACACTGTGATCAAGTGACTTTTAATCCTTCTCTTCAACTATCTGAACAAGTTGAGTTTATTTACCCCCTTATTTTCCAGTCTCTAATATTTTCCCATCTCTTACTGAATTCATTATGATATTTCCAGTGGACATCATATTTCTGTACTGCTGTGATGCAATAGCTATAACTCTATGTGTAATGACCTATTTACACAAAATAATGATGCATTGTTGTAACTGCTGATATCTAGACAACAACAACTTCTAGGTTAGTGATTAGCTTTTAAATGTTTGTAAATACCTAAATGTTTTAAAATATACTCCTTATGCTTTACCCTATGCTTTTCTGTTCTCTCAACAAGAGACAGGACTGAGTATGGAGGAAGACTTTTAGTTCTTGAGCCTTAAAAGTCTTCTATCAAGGGATAACTGCTATTTTACTTTCTGTTAAATAATTTTTAAGGCTATATACTTCTTGTATTGAGACTCATTTGATGAAGAATCTTGTTACTGAATTTGTGCCACATAGTTTGGGAAATGAAATGGCCTTTTCATGGCTGTTGGAATCATGTGCCCATATGCAATTCTGATAAACTGCTGAAAATGGTTCTTTTATGTGGTATGCTTTTATAAACACCTTTAATTTCTCTTTCTTCTTTTTTTTTTTTTTTTTTTTTTTTTAATGGTTTTTGAAGTTAATTACAAGTAGGCATCACCTAAATATTCCTAGAAGAGACATTAGCTACATAGTGAGTTTGTGTACCAGCTTTTTGGTTTCCAAAGTACTTAGCTTTTTTTTCTAATTTATAGCAGAAAAGTTGTAAATGAAGAATTTTACCAGTTAAAGTATTAATATTGGTACTCTCAATTCATTAGAGGTGAAAGCAAATCCAGACATTAAAGGAAAAGTGGAAATATAGTCCCAAATGTATTATAAATTCTAAAAATTGTGCATGAGAGATTCATTTGGTAAAGCTCAGTGAATATTTTCAATGAACACAATGAATGTGCATTTACTGCCTTTCTACATCTTATTCTAATTAGTTAGTCCATGTAAAAAATTCTGCTAAAACAGTAGAAGAGAAAAAATATCATTTACTCCATATATATGCAGGTGGCCTTTGTTACCTTATTTCCACACTTTTGCCGTGTCTCACACCATGGAATATTTAATTATATGATCCCACCTCTAGAAGACTTCAAAACCTCCAGTTACACTGGACTAAAAGTAGAACCAGACTCTAGTTCAGAGTTTCACCTACAGAATTGGGCCATTTTTCTTATCTCCTGAGTAATTTACTATTTATTAGTAGCATAATTTTTTCATGAGCTAAAGGTCCTGTTCTGCTCAGCACAGACCATACTAAATGGAAATTAGGCAGAAGACTCACTTTATGGTTATTTTTCTGTGAATTCTCTGCATTTTTTTCCAGTGCTATTTCTCCTCTTTTAAATAAACAACAGTCTTCTGGGTCAGATTCACTACACCTTTCTTCAGCTAAGTCTGATGTCTAAACTTCTTCTTACATTATTGTTAGATTATTAAAATTTGTTTTCAGCTAAGTGAGCAAACACCCATTCTTCAAAGCCACTAGAATAATATTTTGGAATTGAGGAGTATCTTCAAGGGGGTCTTTAGTCTTCTCTTTCTCTCCATTACTGAGATGATCCTCTAAGAGGAGATCAGATCCCTGCACAAAAAATCCAGTAACTTGAGAAAAGGAAACACCAAAATCTATTGAGATATAACAAAGGAAAATGCAGTAGCAGGGAAGTAAACTTGTAATTGTCAACACTTTACAGTTCTGCACAGCACAAAATACCACGTTTCTGATGCGGTGTGAGCATGTCTATGAACAGCCAACTCTCCAGCATGTGCTCTGTAGTCTATTTGTAGTACTATTTGCTGTGTGAAATGAAGATGAACCATGGCAGTGAGTGAATTTATATATGTTACTGCTTAAAGGATAGGGCACATTGAATGTGTTGCTATGCACAAAGTTAGTCCATCAAGTAGTTAAATCATTTTCTTTCCCTTATTCAGTACCTCTTACACACAAGAGAGCTCTTGCTCCTTCACCTTACCCCCATACAGAACTTATTATGCACGCATAGGCCCCTCATTCACTCCATATGCTCCATAGTGCTTTCCAAGAGAATTATAATAATGTGGTTCCAACTATCATGCCAGTATAATTAACCCTTGGTCTTTTTACTGTATTTTGATACACTTGAAATATTACCTACACTTTAAAACCTCTACACATTAAACAAACCCTTCCTACAAACATTTTTCCTCTCACTTTCTCTATTTCATTTCAAAATAATCACTAACTTATCAATATGCTCAATTTGCAGAGTTAATGGAATCTCCAAGGACTCTTGAGGATCACCCCTTTCATTATTTTTCATCAAATAAATAAATCAAGGTGAGACATCAGATCTTCCTAACACCTGCCCAGCGTGCCCATGCTGGGAAAGAGGGAGGGAATAAGCTTCTCCTAACAGAGTTCTGCAGTTCAAGAGGCTCCTCACAGGGTTTCTGGACACTGCTGCTCATAAATCTCCTGAAGCTGAATTTCCTGTTGCTGGTTGCAGTCTGCTCTTCTTTCTGATAATGCATTTCCAGAGTCCCATGCTCCCTGTTCCCTTCCCTGACAGATCTGGGGGCTCTTCCCACTTTTCACTGCTGAGGACTTTAGCAATTCAAAAGGTGAATGCTGATTTCTCTTGATCTGCTCAGCTTTTGCTTCCATTTTCACCTCATACAATCCTGTACTTTGGTAAATAGCTCATCTGCTGGAACGGTAGTCAATGGTGCATGCTGTTGGCATCTCTCCAAGTGGCAGCTTGGTGCCCACCGCCAAGCAGTGGTAAGAAAAATGATGGCTCTTTTAATTGCACTGAATAAACGAGCTCTGGTAAGTGCAGATTTGCTGTGTTGGGACCTCATTTTTTTGTTACTGCTTTTTCAGCTAGGCTTCTGTGCTGATAAAACTGTGTAGCGTAACACAAGTGTTCCTATACAGTCACTGTGAATACTAAATATGGAAAAAATAATTTAAGGGGTTTTTAGAAAAAAAACTAAGAGAAATAAACATATTTCACTAGAGAAAAGAAAAAAAGGAAAATCCAGGTTAGTAACTCTATTCAGTAATTAAAGTAATAAATATTTCATTTCTTTAAGTGAACAAAAACTATGCCAGAGTTCTTTATTCCAGTCAAGATGACATTTAAAAGCACCAATGAAAATAAAGATCTTAATAAACTGATGTAGAAGTAACATACTTCCTGCCCTGAATTTCTCCTTTTAATTTGAAACCTTATGCAGTGGTTGTATGTGACAGTGAGAGGGACAGGGGGAGGAGGAAATACATGAAAGTTATTGAATGAGTTACAACCTGATGGCTCTAAGCCATTAAATAATTTTCACTGTAATAAATGGCATTGATTATTGACTTAGAGTAATTCTGAGTAATTATGAAATACAGATAGAAAAAAGAGTAAGCATTTTGCTGTTGCTTTTCTAAAATTGGCGCTTGGATACTACCTCATTGCTTTTAGATGCCATCAAGGAAAATTAAAGCATCCTTGTCCTTAGAGCTCTGGAAGAAGAATGAGGTTGCCCTTTTGGTCTGACGACACTCTTAAGGAAGGAGATAAAAGGTTCCCAAATACCATCCATTATTTTGTTTTCTAAGGCTGGTTTGCTGGGTTCTTTTTAACAACACATTGAAAACAACCTTTTGAATACAGACTCCTTTCTGAGAAAAGTTTAATTTTTTTATTATCTTATTTTTTTAAGCAAAACTATACACCAAAACATTTTGCTTTTGAAGGTTTTCATTTTTATAAGTTGCCTGCTTTTATCCTTTTCTGCTGTGCTATTTGTTTTACACCCTTTATTTTTGAGATCAAATGGAAAAGATGAAAAAGAAGAGAAAGAATTAATTAGAAAAAAACTTTAGAAAGGGAAAATTTTAAAGCTAAACTTGTAAACAGAAGCATGTTTACAGTTACTAGATGGAAGGTCTTTCCATTGTTACTCCTTATACAGGGTGTTGATGCCCAGGAAGAAGAGGAGCTCCGTGGCAGATATTTCCCTGAAGCCCATGGAGGAACATGGTGGAGCAGATATCCACACTATGCACTACAGAGGATCTCATGTCAGAGCAGGTGGATGCGCCGGAAAGGAAGCTGCAGCCCATGGAGATCCCGTGCAGGAGCAAATTTTTTCTGAAGGACTGTAGTCCATGAGGAATGCCTCCATGGGAGCAGGGGAAAGGTGGGAAAGGGGAGGAGCAGCAGAGAGGAAGTGCTAGGTACTGACTGTAACCCCCTCCACCAACCCTGTGCTCTTGGGGAAGGGAGAGGAGACCTGAACCTGAGAAAGGGAAGAGGAAAGGTGTTGGCTTAACACTTGCCTTTGTTTCTTACTCCTGAATGTACTTAATTGGCAAAAAATTTAGTTATTGTTCCCCCAGTTGAGTCTGTTTTGCTTGTGATGGCAATTTAAGTTATCCCCTCATCTCTATCTCAATTGAAGGGCTTTCTCATCCTGTTTTCTCCACCTGTCCTGTTGAGGAGGGGAAGTGAGAGAGTGGCTGGATGGGTGTCTGGCCCTTCGCCAAGGTTAATACACCACACTTCTTTTTTTTTAAAACAGTTTTGTTACTGAATTTGTATGTAAGACATCATCATGTCTGACAGGGAGGTGTCTAGTGTATCAGCATAGACACTCATTTTTATGCCTCCCTTTTCATCCAGTCTTTTAATCTGCTCTAAGACTTCCTAGGGCCTATTCGTATGATATTTAGAGATAAATCCACAAAAGGGCATAGATATCTCAGATTCTCAGTCCTAAGTAAGATGTTGTTTTTCCCACAATGCAAGGAAAAGGAGACTTGACTATTGGCAAACAGGAGTCACCACAATGACGTGATGAATGGGGACACACCTAACCTAGATAACAAATCATGCCAAGAGGGATATGTCTTAAAATCTCAAACACAGTGGGACTGACCTGCCCAGACTTCTGCTAACCAAACACTAACATCATCTGCTCTGTGCTGACCATTTATACTCTCTATACCCAAAGAAGGTTTATTGGCATTTCTCAATGAAAATTCATACCACCTATTCCAGTCATGACTCACTCTCTCTGCTAGCTATTTGGAAAGCCCAGATGACAAACTTAGGTTTGACACCTAACATTTACACTGCAAAAGTAAAATCAGAAGAAGCCCAGCCCCACAGCTGTGAACATGCAATATGCTTAAATGTGCAATAGGCTGTTAGGGAAGACAGAGAGTCTTTGAAGATATGTCAGAAATATTGGCACCGGGGTGGGGATTTCTATGTGTGAAGTGGCCAGAAACTACTGACACAGATAAGCAAAGAAAGTAACCCAAGGATACCCTGGATTCCTCCGGAAGTGCTGATGGTCAGGGCACAGTGGCAGTCAAATGTGAGGTTGTTTTTCCATGTATGCCTAACCAAGAGACTTTTCTTTCAAAGTTGCCTTTTGTCTCACACACAAGTCAAAGTGTCATTACCCACAATTTATTCAAGTCTACATCTGATGGAGACACAAACTTCAGCTGCCACAAAATGCAGCTGCATCCCTGTACAGAGGAGTCCCTTTATGACATGGCTCCTTGTTCTTCTGGTCAACCTTTAGGTGCAGTAAAAAATGCTGGCTTTTTATTCATAATTCCTTATAAAGTTTGAAACCTGACTTTTTGTCCCTTCAGCACTACAACTGAACGCAAGTAAGGGACCATTGCCAAAATACTGTAATGCAATTGGATCTAGCATTTAACAAACGAACTAATGGCCTCGAGACTAGGCTTATTATTGGAACCTGCCAGTGGTTTCTCTGAACAAGAAATCATACTAAGTTTCTACTATTTGTTAGTGTAAACAGGCCCTTAGAAACTTCAGGCCAAGTCCACAGTTGGCAACATCAGCAAAACATCGCTGAGCTCTCCTTTCAATGCAGACGAAATCCTCTACTAATGTCTCTCAAATTTATTTTTTTTTTCCTCCCTTGAAATTTCTGTCATGACTCCAACAGCAACACGTTCACTGAAACTTACAGTTCTCCAGCATCTGATACCAGCTGTCAGGCTGTGTTTCATCAGACTGAACTCTTTGTCCAAGTGCTACCAGCTGGCGTTGCTTCAGCCATCTGGGATCACAGTACTCTAACCTACGGACTAACGCAGCTCCAGCAGAGTCAAGGCTCCCTATCCTTTCCACCAACAGAATTTATTAGGAAAGTGAAGTGAAGCAAAAGCCACTGCCCCTAATCAAAGCTTAAATCTCTCTAGTGCTCACAGCCTCCAAATGTCCGCTCCTATCAGAGGGAATTCAGTGCATCACAGATCTCTGATGCTGCCTGCTAACTGTTGGCATTATTTTGCTTCCCGGACTCTGTTGTTGGGAAACACACTATATAATGTACTCTGAGGACAGTGCAGCAAGGTTTCCTTTTACTCCTGCCTCCTCATTTATGGCTTCTTATGTAATTCAGTGTTATCCGTCACTTCGCAATCTGTACACTTCCACCCTGCAAGCTTTCACAAACTTTCTACTCCTTCCTCCCACTTCTCCGTCACTTCCATTAATTATGTGTCACACTCCTTCTCAAGCTTTATTTTATGCAACCACTGATCTCACTAAAATTACATTAGAAGGCTGAGAAAGTAGAAACTTCAAAAAACTGTATTTAAAATTACCACAGAAAAAAAAAACAAAAAACAAAAAACAACTCTCCTTTGATTCAACATGTTTGGGACATCTGGCGATACGACAACCTTCCCTTCCCCACCAAATTTTGATTCTTTATTTGATCTCATTAGTTAAATTCCTCTCAGTAATCTTATTATTGTCAGTAATATAATTGGCACTGTAGAAGAGCCTGGGAATTGCCATACTGGATAAAACCAGTGATCCATCTCTCCTAGTACCCTATCTCCAAGAGTGGTCAGTACCAGCTGCTTCAGACAAAGAAACACTACAGCTGGCAGTTTGGAGATAATCTGCCTGGAAGCTAAGTTTCCCTTGTTTAGCATTACAGGCTAGCTTATGCCCTGAAGCCTAGAGATTTATATTCCTCCCAGAATACTTACTTATGAAGTCAGGTACTGTCCTTGCCTCGTAAAATTATGGATTGGGCTAAAAACTGAAAAGGCAAGAAAGGAATACAAATGCTTAGGTCAATGAGGCAGCAGCTCAGTAACCATTACCCACCATGCTGCAAACTTTCCCAAGACTACAGTGGGCTGGTAGTGGGGGCCAGAATAAAACTCAGGAACTCCTGGCTCCTCGCCCTGAGCTTGTCTTAGTAGATGATGTTATGTCTCAAAGCATTTGAGATGTGGTAAATGTTAATTTTGTAGGACTGACCATTTACCCCTTTTTTTTTGATTTTTTAAATTTCCAGAGTACTTTGCAGAGATTGGTACATTCCTGAATAACTACCTATGTTTTCATCCAAAAATAGTAAACTTCCAAAAAATGATAGAAGATGTTAATTTTGGTAGTAATAAATACAAACTGTAGGACCTCTTGGTTAAAATGTATGTTAACTTTGGGCTAGAACAGTATGGCATACCAGATCTCCCAATAGAAATTGCTTTGGATATATCGGGAAACTCTTGATTTCAACACAACTATAATAAGACTATAAATAGTAGACCTCCTATACATCTTGTACAACATGAAAAAAGATTTTGGTTATGTGCTTTTTACTTAAAAACTCAAAAAATACTTTTTTTTGCCTATAATATTTCACTGAAAACAATCCATTAAAACAGCTATCAAAATTACCTTTCTCCTGCTAGCACAATGAAAATACATGTATTACAACTTCAGCAGATCATTTTGAAAACTAGCGATCTTATTGTCAAAACAATTTCCAGTGTCATTGGTGTCTGATCATGGGAACAACAGGGCCCTATTCACCGTATATTTACAGCACATCCTTATTCAGTATCTTCCCCTGTATTAGACTCCTTTTTTTTTTTTTCAGAATTAAATGCTACTGCATTTTTTCTTCTGTAACATACATTAAGTGTTATATACATTGCCTTTTGGTAAATAACATGTATTAAATAATTATTAATTTCCAGTATATAAAAGACCTCATCATCATTATGGTATATAAATGCAGGATGCATTTGTTGCCTTCTCAGCCTTTTCGCTTCTGCACCAGCATGTCCTGTAAATTAAGGGCATGTTCAATTAAAAACATTTTCTAGCTTTCATGAGGTGGAAGATGTATAAATCAATTCAATAGTAAGTTGGCTGATTCAGCAAGAAATCAGCCCGCCTGCAGGAGTCCCTTTTTAAATGTTTTCTTCTCTAATAAGGTAACAAGCTAGAGAAAGATATAAAACAGACTAGAGGTAGGGAGAGCTTATGCAGATTAGCTGCTTCACTCCTGCAGGCTGCAACCCTTGATTTGAGGCAATTTTTATCCTGCATCCATGGCTGCCCAGTTAATTTGTCGTTAACATATTCTATGCACTCAGTACTATTCATACATTGCAGCAAGGCCTTTAAATTTTCTATGTTCCACAATGGAAAGTGCATTAAATTTTATTCAATTCTTTTCAGCTTACAGTTCCATTTGCATGAGGCTTCATTCTCTGAAGTTCATTCACCACTTTGAAAAATAAGCACTGCTAATTTTTAAGCGATATGAAAAAAAAAAAAAATTGTTAATATGAGAATACAGAAAAATTATTTCTGGAGATCATTTTGACAGTTGAAGAACATGCTGCATTTGCTCTGTTTTCCTCTTTTCATCCTCCACGCCCATTACATCCAGGAAAGAAGAATTACTACAAATAATAAAAAATATGCAATATTAAAATGATTAGACAGAAAGAGAACAAACATGGGACTATATCACTGAACTAATGACAACCAGAGGGTTTTATTTAATACAGTCTTGTTTACACCCATATGTTTTACTAGTTAAAATGAATTCTTTATTTCTTTTTTTTTTTTTTCTGCAACATTTGTTTCCTTACTCACTAAGGTGAGCTCCTAGAATCTATCTGGTTAGCAAGCTTTCCATTAGGATCTTCTCTTCTTATTTTATTTAATATAAAAATCCCACAACAGTTAAACACCTAAGATAAAATTTATTCAATTTTGTGTTTTCCTTTTGATTTAGTGAAGCAGGGGTGTCTGTATTACATCTAGCACTGCCATTAAAATTTAACAGGGCTTTAAATGAAAGAGATCCATTTTCTGGCTTTTGATTCATTTCTCATTTGCCTAAAAAGTTACAAGCCTTTGTAGAAGCTGTAAATCTGGCTAAAAGTAATTTTTTTTTTTTTTTTCTCTTTTAGTTCATGCAATAGCTGTGCCTCCTTTCACCTAAGTGTGTGTTTCAGCCATTGTGTTTTCCCAAATTTGGAGCCATTTGGTACAGTGCTAATTTATTTTACTGACTGAGCACATGAATCCCCGCTTCAGAGGAGCACGGATGGTGCTTTGGCTCAGAGGGAAGCTTGCATAGCAAGTGGAAAAGGGGTATCACTCTGAATGATTAATTGTAGTCCTCAGAAGGGTCTCAGAACATGATCATTCTTTATAGAAAATTGGATTAAAATTTGACACTTCTACAATTTTTTTTCTTTGTAGTGAAATTTTCATTTTTCATCTGTTGGCCAAATAATTCCATGTGCAGTCATCCCTGAATTAATCTTGAATTAATTTTTAAATCCACTGTCTTCTGATATATAATTCACCATAAGAAAACCCAGAGAAGTCAATCTTTCATTAGACATGGGGTGAGAAAGGGTCAGCAGACACTCCTGCAGTACTAAAAATAAAGGCACCACATCTGGTATGGAATGATGTCTGGAATTGTAATGCATATGCATCCACTTACTTGTTCTGCTGAAAACACAAACTACAGAGTGGCTGCATGTTGAAACATGAACCAGTGTAATAGGAGCTTAAACCTTGGAACAGACTGTTTGTATATGTAGTCAGTTTATTAGCAAATGTGCAGGCCTGTAGAGTACAAGAACCATCGTTTCAAGCCGATCTGTCACACATTTAACAAGCTGTTTGTAATACAGTCCATTTCATGTATAAGAGAAAAATCTTTCCCACAGGTATAAGAAATATATGATACTTTTAGCATATGGTGAACTCTGGTTTTGCAGGTATCCTACATTAGAAGCTGCTGTGACACGTTGGGTTAATTTTTTGTTTGTTTCAAAAAATCCTCCCTTCCTTTGTTGAACAGGCTACAATAAAGCATGTTATAGAGGATGTTAAAAATGAAATTTTGCACAAGATGTGTTTCTAATGTCAGGCACAACCATGCTCACTGAGAATAAATCTAGCCCTGGTGCAAACAGCTCATGCTAAGCCTACTTTATATACCACAGCAGGGCTGAATAGGTAGAAATCAATAGCAGAGGGGCCTCTGCTGCAGAGAGAGTGACTCCTCAAGCACAGCTGTGCCTCTGTGCCTTTCTATCAAGGAGCAGCAGGATGTGGGGTACCTCCCCAAAACGGTACCCACCAACAGCTGCCAGCGTGGTGGTGGTGGGGAATAAACACCCTGCAGTGCCTGCACGGTGCCTCAGCTTCTGGCAGGGTTTGCAAATGCTGTGTGGGATTCAGGGATTTCAGTGAGAGGAAGATGCTAATGCTCCAGAGCTTCCTGATCTCACGTCCCCACCGGAGAGTCCAGCCCTGCTCTGCCATGGGCCAGGGGTTGTGGCCACTTGCCCTACGGGTTGCTGCTGCACTCTGCCAGCACCCCTCCTGGCCCAGAGAGGAAAAGTGGAGTCCCAACAGTGAGGAAGAGGAGGGGAGGCTGCTTCCCCCATGCTGCCCAGCCTCTCTGCAGTGCAGCCTCTGCACTGTAGTTGTGCGTCCTTCCTCCCGTGGGGAGGATTTAATGTGCTGCCCTGTGGAAGGCAGGGTAGAAGGACAATTCCCCCAACCAAGTCTCCAGCTCACCTCTGCCTCACTGTGTGGTGTTTTGGGAGGAGGCAATAGCTGGGCTCTGCGCTGTCCTGACTCCAGTATTTTCCTGGGCAGTTGCTGGGCTCACTTCAATGCAGTGAATTTATTTAGAATCATAGAATCATTTGGCTGGAAAAGACCTTTGAGATCATTGAGTCCAACCATACCTGTCCACTACTAAACCATATCTCTGAGCACCCCATCTTTTAAATCCCTCCAGGGATGGTGAGTCAACCACCTCTGATTTAAGCTTTTCTAGCTGTCATGGACAAACTCCTAGCAAAGAGGACTGTATTTTGCAGGTCATACCCAAGCTGGGTTATAATTAGAACCAGATTTAGTAATTGCATTGCATTTCACCTCCAAGTCAAAAATTGAAACTCCCGCATGTCAGGTGCTAGTGATGACGAGCTGGCTTCCCCAGCTGGTGTAAGCCGTTTGGCAGGGTGCAAGAGGACCACAGCTGCTGCACATCACCCAGAGGGCTCCATTCCTCCAGGAGCAAAGGGAAACTCTTCACCCAAAGTGGCAAGGCCCAAAGCTTCTCCCAGGGCCAGCCGTACCCTGCTCCCCTCCTCTCTCCCCAGCAAAATCAGTAAAATGATTTCAGCTCTAACCGCAGATCCCACAGTAACTACTGGCCCTTGTCAACAGTCTTAGAGGAGTAGCCAAAGGCTGTTCAGCACGACTGCGTTAGTGGGAATATTTCCATATATTTGAATGGATATTGTCTCAAACCAGGAATGAGCAAGACTGTTCTGCTCCCAGTCCATTCATATGAGGACAGCAGGGCACCACTGGAAAGTTCCCGCTCCCCGCACTGTGGAGCTGCTCCCCTTCTCCAGAGTAATTCAGTTTGTTGGCAGACATCCTCCTTTAGGTCCAACTCTGCAAGGGAAAGGGATTTCTTCTCCCTGGTACCTCCCAGTTACTCTTCTCTTTCAGTCTGCCAGAATTATTGCCTCCACAGTTTTGCTGGCAGAGCAGTTGATTTTAGTGTTCCTTAATCTGTTTCAGACAAAATTGAAGGGTTTAGCTCCCACAGCTTCCACAGGTGATCTGATCAAGCCCAGCTGATCTTACCTCATACACAGGGTAATCTCTACCACTTGTGTGGCTGGATCCAGAAGAGGATGTCTGCTCCTGCTGCAGACTCCAGATGATGCAAGTTTTGCTGCCTTGCTACAGTAATTCCAACCAGGTGAAAATAGGTAGGTACCCCAGTGAAAATTTCCAAGTGGTAAAAATATTTAGAAAAACATGTTTGCACGATATCACACTGAGTAATATCAACACAGATCATGTGAATTGACCCAGTAATCTGTTGCCATCTGCGTGTCACATAACTTGAAGGCTTCATACAGCTTTGATTACAAAAATGTGCATTTTCTCTCATCATGGTGATTGAATGCAGAGGGAATGGTTTTGTCTTTGGGTTTGTTTATTTTTCTTTTTCAGGCATAATGGAGTTTTGAAAAGTAAAATTGCTTTCTGCCTTTTCATAGCTGTTTGGCTATTTGAGAGAAAAAAAAAAAAAGACACACCAGACAGTTCAGCACTGCTAAAGGGAGAGGAATAAACACAGTAAAAAGCAAGTTTAATGAGCATGTTTTAATATTTAAGGAAAAATGTGTTTTCACTTAAACTACCTGAAAATCCACAATGAATCCATTCAAGTTAGTGGCATTATTGACCATATGCTAAAGATGGAGAACCTACTCTTGAAATGTCATTCTAACTTTGTACTTTTAAAAATAAGTAAATAAGAGCATTGTCCTGTGGCTCTCCCAATTCTTCAATACATCTTTCATTGCTTGAAGATGCCCAATTATTAAAATTACCTTTCCTTTAATATTGAAACCATGCAATGAGTGAGATAGACCTGAGGCACCCTCAGAGTGATTTCTGACATTAATATTTTTTTTCCATATTTTTTTATATTTGCTTTGGGTACACAACCTCAACAAAATTAATTGAAGCAATCATGAAAGGAGAACAACTGAGGCAGAGGAGTTTATAAATAAAGCCAGTTTTTAGGAGGGTTGCCAAGGCATGAGGAGGAGACTGTATTCTTCAGTTTATTTATATTAATAGCCACAATTTGACACTTGAGACTTTTTCTGTGCAAGTTGGCAGCTATGACAATAATGGACTATCATTCATAGTGAGGTCTTATTAATGGCAAAGTAAAACCATCCATATGTTTCTGAGACCCAAATACAGAAAAGGAAAAAAGTACTGTTGATAGCAATTGAAAAGGGCAGCTCATCACAGGTCCTAATCTTGCAGTGAGAGCTCAATAAACTTTGAGGGCCCATGAGAGTGGATAGGCAGAAGGCTGGAGCCATAACAAAAACTAGACTTTTTCATGGTGTCATCAGAAGGTCTCTCCTCTTTTTATTTGCTTAAGTAAACAATAGCTTGCTTTTTTTTTTTTTTTTTTTTTAATTGCAGAGCTGTTTGGGAATGATGAAGAGGAACACTCTGACAAGGCAATTTGTCTTATCTGCCTGTATGTTTAACTTGCCCATGCCATCTTTCATTTCAGCTCTAAGTGTCAAGCAATCATTACGTAGAAGTCATAAAAAGGTCCTAGAATGCACAACACTGCTTCTTGCTAGTCCTGTTTTTATTACTTATGCTGAAAATATTTAAAAATACATTAGGTTCCAAAAATACCTGTGGTTTCTAGCTCTTAAAACAATTGTGATTTCCATGGCATTCACCACTTTCGGCAAGGGTACCATTCGCTATGTGACTTTCTCTCAAAACTGCCACAGCAAAACCGAATCCCTTTCCATCACAGTCAAGTCAATGGGGAATCTGTGAGTGAGGGAAAATAAAGCAGCAGCCAAATAACACGTTACTACTTGCTTTTGCTAGTCTGACCAGAAAGCTAGAACAGGCAGCGGGGGATAAGCCTAAAGGCTCTAGGTCTGGTTGAAACAATGATCAGCTTGTTTTGCTTTGCCATGGCCCTATAACTGCATGGCAAATAAACAACAGTGTAAGTACAGCCAATTCATTTGCTGTCTAGTTTTGATTTATGAAGGCAATAACTGAGAGAACAAGGGGATTCAAACCTTTTGGTTGTTTTTTAATTTTAGTTCCTTTCAGTTCCCTTTTAAGTTTAATTTGAAATAGTTTTGAGGGGTAAAAGTGGCAGAGGAGTGCCCTTCTTACATCTTCATAAGGAGTGAAATACCTAGCTTTTATTTTTTGCCTTGTGTGAGGAAGTATTTTTTCCTTTTCCCTATTGCTTGATTAATACATTCCACTAAACATTATGTTAATACTCTTATTTGGATCTTTAAATTTCAGATATTCAAAGTATAGAAGATGAGGGACTGACTTTTCAGACTAAGAACCCATGGCTCAAATTACAGCTTATAGGAGCTATCTGTTGTCAGTGCTTGTGTAAATCAGTCTTATGACTGATCCATGAAGCTAATTGCAGCAGTAAAACTCAAAACTACTTTGGCATTTTTCAAAGGAGCTTTGGTAAACCCTGAATTCCTCAAGGAACTGCTTATGCTATTTTACTGTTAATGAAAGGGCTTACCAATAAAGAAAGAAAAAGTATTAATACTGTCCAGTCAAACTCATATCTGTGAATATAGCAAGTGAACACTGAAAGAGTGCAGACTGGATTTGCCATTGCCCTTAATCTTGTGTGCTCATTTATACTACTCCAGAATTTTAAATGGTATTGAAAGATAAATAGGAGCATTCCTCCTCCACCTTGCACTGGTGTAAGCAAGCACACAAGATGTAAAGCAGCAGAAAACCTGGCTGCTTACATGTGCATGCAGTGCTCCGAATAATGTATGATGCCAATCTCAGCAAGAAGTAAGCTACTGAAGAGCTCCAAGGAACTAAGAAGGGAGGCATAGCTCCCCGCCTCAGAAAAGGTCTAGTGCCTGTAGTTGATACAAGGCTCTATTAACTCCTGAGTAGCCGCAAATTCTAGTTTTATGTCAGACTGAACTATTGCAGCTCAGTATCTGCTGCCTCACTAAGATGCATACAGTCAACTTAGCTGCTTTATCTTCAGCTGTGAGGGCAACAACCCTGAGTGGGACTCGGTTCCCTCCCAGTTCAGTAGTTAGAGCTAAATGGGGACTGCCCCTCAGTACAAGGGAGTCTCACAGCTCCTACTGGTTTGGGAGCTCTGACTTTTATGGAAGCAAAATGTGACCAGCCAGACACGTGTTTCAGCTCTGAGAAGCCACGTGTAAGGAAGGCCTGCCTGCTCCCAAGAACCAGAGAAATGAGGCAGCAACTGTGATGGGCTGGTAGCATGCCTGCCTTGTCAAAAAACATGCCCTGAAAACCATGCTGAGTTTTGGGCCCCTCACTACAAGAAAGTCATTGAGGTGCTGGAGCGTGTCCAAAGAAGAGCAACAGAGCTGTTGAAGGGTCTAGAGCATAAAACTTATGAGGAGCAACTGAGGGCACTGGGGTTATTTAGCCTGGAGAAAAGGAGACTGAGGGGAGACCTTATCACTCTTTACAACCACCTGAAAGGGGGTTGTTGTGAGGTGGGGGTTGGTCTGTGCAACCAAGTAACAAGTGGTAGGATGAGAGGAAATGGTCTCAAATTGCACCAGGAGAGGTTTAGATTTGATATTGAGAAAAATGTGCTCACCAAAAGGGTTATCAAGCATTGTAATAGGCTGCCCAGGGAAGTGGTGGAGTCCCCATTTCCTGGAGGTATTTAAAAGACAGGTAGATGTGGCACTTAAGGACATGGTTTAGAGGTAGACTTGTCAGTGTTAGACTTACAGTTGGACTAGATGATCTTAAAAGTCTTTTCCAAACTAAATGATTCTACGATTTTTTCTTTTTGCACTCTATCACTATGGTGGATCCTGTTGTACTAGCTACAGCAGACAATTTGCAAACAAGCCCATTGCAAAATAATTCTTGGATAATTTCAGTAGGTTTAGAATTTATTTATTTATTTATTTATTTATTTATTTTTTCACAAATTGGATCTATGGAATAGAGAAAAAATTATGTGAGAAAGACCTGTTCGTTAGTTGCAAAGGAAAATATGTCAGACTGCAGGGACTCTGAAACAGTAAGTGAACCTAATATCAATAGGGTTAAATAAAGGTAGAACGTGGTAAATCACTGCACACCAAATCCACGGAAGCAGCTGATACAAACCTCATTCTATAAGAAAGAATGTAAACCAGCTTTTTGTGTAGAGCTCTTTGTGGACTCCTAGTTCTTACATGAAATTGAATGTACAGTTCAAACTCCATATATATTTATTGTAGGTACGAATAAAAAATGAAAATATTAAAATATGTACACAGAAGTTTTTTACTGATAATATTATCTATCAATGTTGTAATTTCAAACATTCAAAGACAATTGATTGGGTCTCCAAAATTCCTGAAACTGGTTTAAAATGTTTTTCTTCTTTTTTAAATTTCGTCACCTTGTAGCAGCATTTGATCACCTAGAGCATGGTTTTTACAGTTCTTCTGTTTGACTTTAATAAACACAACCTATTTTTTTATAAATATGCAGTGTGAGATTCTTATGTAGATCCCAAGTGGAAGCCCCACCTCCAAACATCACAAGACTTAGAATCAAGTAATGAAATTTGGCAAAATTATTCTATGTACAAGATACAGATACACAAATGTATTTAACATATTCATTTATGGCTGTGGACAGTATAATACAAACATTTTTGTGCATGACATCAGAAGCCAGATTTTTACAAAGCCCCTGCTGATACCACGTCAAGTCAGGCTGCACAGATGATTTCTGAAAAGCTTCTCATTTAGGGCAGCCTGTGACTTAGCACAGGCTCCCACCTAATCTGTTTCAGGGTGAGCATTCGTTGCTCAACACAGACCATTAATTTACAGTCTAGCTTATCAATGCTATTAAAATCAACATCTATTCAACAGTTATTAGTCATATCACCCTATCGCAGTAACAGTTATTTTCTGTTCTCCGCTGAATGAAATATCAGGAGACCCGAAATACCTTAGTGTGAATGATTAAATGGAAATTGTCGTATCAATCAGTGAATTCAAGTTTAATGAATATGAGACTAAAACTAAGATCCAGATCAAAAAGGGATCTAAACAACCATGGCACTCAGCTAATAAATAGTATCTCCAATGGGAGCATCTGCTACCCTGGGTGAAAGCCTTAGCTCCTAGGCAACTCCTGAGAAAAATCAGGCACCTCAAAGCCAAAACTTAAGCATAGTTAAGCCAAATTTAAGTTTGGCTTCATAAAGCCAAAACTTAGAATTTGTCCTATCTTCTCAGCTTTCAGACAGAAAATATACCTTTCCTCTCAGGGTTCACTCCACCTTTAGTACAGTTGACCATTTGTTTCAAATAAAGTGTGGAACTCACATTTTTCTTTCAGAGAGGGATCCACTATCTTATACAGTATTGAGCACATTCTCAAAATTTAGGAAACCTCCATTCAGTTCTGCCCTCTTCCTGGAGTGCTGAACCTCCCCCTTTTGAGTTAGGGCCAAACTCATCAAGATCTGTGATCTTCTGGTGAAGACAAAAGCTCTGCTCCTCCCTCTGAAGCGCTATGCTTTGAATGGTGCATTTAAAGACTAATACTGTCAGAGAAAATGTGCACACAAGGGAAAGCGTGAATATCCCTAACCACAAAACTCATGGAAGTAGAGAAATTGTGGGTCCCAGCCCATGCTTATGAAACAGTTTATGTATTTCAACTGATGATTAAGCAGCTCGACCAGATGGAGTCCCTGAGGGGAGTTAGGAAAAAGGACACATAGATGCTGGATCCAGAGGTCGTTTAGGCTTGGTAGAGGTGTCAAACCAGTCAGCACTGTCAAGGAGGAGCAGCTTCCAAGGATTCTCTGAAAAAGTAGATGGCAGTGCAACCTTACTGTGAACAGCATAAAGACCACTTCCACACTGATATCCGTGGCTATTCCCAAAGACTACCCTGGCTATACCCATCATATGTGCTGAGCAGGGCTCCTGCGACAATAACAGACAGCCTTCAAGCCCTTGCAGTAGCATGACATGGCCCTGCCTGTACCCCTAACCCGTCCTGTGACTTGCCACCACAGTGTCTTTCAAAGATCAAGCATCCATCTTGATTTTTCTGCAGCATTTCTGCTTGGTTGTGAAATTAGTGGTCTGGAAAAGGCTAGACAGTAATAGCTGACTCCACTGGTACCAGCTGGTATCATCACCAGCCACCTCTGAGAACAAAAAAAGGTTGCCATAGGCTAGTTCCATTCATCCTAGACCTACTCTGTTGGGTGAAATCAAATTGTCCCCAGCAGCAGGTTGCTAGTTTTAGGATGACAAAAGATAACACTGACAGACTTGGGTATTGGTTCTTACGGGTAGCATACATGTGCTTAGAGGTGAACCTGAGCTGTCCTCCTGCCAGCACTGACATTGGTGGTACAAAAGTGAATGCACACTGCCCATGATGTCTTTACTACAGCTGCCAGAGCACATGTGGCCTCACGCAACCATGATGTCTTCCACAGAGAGTTCAGCCACATCCTCAGCTATACCTTATGCCTGACAGGAGTATGTGGGGGAACTTCAGGGCACATTGTCACTGTCTATAAGATCAGCTCAATACAATGTGTGAAATGTAGTCCAGAGCACTTGTGCACTTTGCTGCTAATAAGAAGAGAAGCAGCAGCTGCCCAGTGTATTTGGCCGAGCATGCTGAGGACATGGCTCTCACAAGGAGCAGGCCATACCCAATGTTGTCTGTGCAAATAATCACCTCTCAATCATCAGGACCTTTTTAACTTCCCAATTTCTACCTCATTCTCTTTTTGCACTCTTTGAATCCCTATTAGGCTTCTTTCCCCTATCCATCAGAAATGTTCTCTTATTCAGGGAAATAAAAAATGACAACATCAGGAAACAGGAGGCTGGTCTCTCCCATTGCACGTTCTGCCTTGCTTCCACATTAGTTTTATTTTCCATATCTAAATATGGTAATTATTTGAGTATTTTCATGTAAATCATGAGAGATATTTTTTGTACTTCAGCAGCAGCCAAACACAGGGAGCTAGTACAAATCTGGCAGAGCTCATTATCTTCAACACTATATTAATAAAGTCTAAGACAGATCTGAAAGCTGAATATCCTTTTTTAATTTGCAGTTACAGCTACCATAGAATTAAAAGTATCAAATTACAAATGCCAGGGCTTCATTTTTCAAAGTGTGAATCTGTGTTCGGAATAACCAAATCATGCTGTAAGATCATATTTTAAACTGTAGAGATAATTTTCAATACTATTTACAGTGAGCCTATAGTTTAAGGTTAAATATGACTCTGAAATCATATATTTAGTCAGGGTGCCTAAAGCAGGCCTGTGGCTTACACCTGAGCTTCAGATGTTGAGTGAAGCAATCCTGAAATGTCTACTTGAATGTCTTGTATTATCAGTACAAAGAGGTGAAGGCCCTGGAAGGCCTCTGGAAAAAAAAAAAGAATTACAAAATTCTATTTGTTTGACTTTGCTTAAACTTTGGCAGATTAGAAATGCCAAAGTTTAAGCAAAGTCAATCAAAGACGTCCAACAAACTTCATTAATTACATAACAGGGATTAATTTAAAAGGGCTACTTTAATAGATGCTTAAGTTTAGGTGCCATTTAGGAGTCTCCAACCTTACAATATAAAGAAAGGGCATCTTTCCTTGGTTGTATAGTATAAGATTATTCACGTTATGGTTGGGCCTGGGCTATAACCACTTCTACTGAGGCTACATGATGGAAGAACTAGCTGTTCCTTTGTTTAGTGACAGCTGAAATAATGGAAAATTACTTTACAAGGACTAAATACAGGCAAGAACAGGCTATGCTATCCAAGTGATCTAACACTTAATGGGCAAATGGTGGGAATGAGTTGAGTCTGACTATGTATCTGTGTAGCAGAATAACCAGAGGAAGTCAAAGAAGACCAGAAAGCATCTAGGAGATGGCTGTGGTATGATGCTGAAGAGCAGCCATGTTGGGATCTGGGGGAAAATTGCCAGTTAGAAGAGGTTTAGAAATTTGATTACAGAAAACACATTCTGCTGTTGGATTCTTCCTATGTCTGAGGGCAAAGAGTCATTATTTATAAGTTAAAAAGAGGCCTTTTAAACAAAAGAAATGAAGAATTATTCAACTGCATCACTAGCTTCTGATATTGATCGATACAACTAGATCAAAATGGAACATTATTGTCAACTGTAAAATGACATATTTTCATTAAAAAGAAGAAACGGAAATGTTTCAAGATGACCCCATCTTTCATATATCTTTATTTTCTATAAATAAATCAGTTTTTTTTTTCTCCTTATATAAATTTATTTCCTGTAATCATATCTGAAATGTGGTTAGTTTTTGTTTAGCTTACTCTTTTCTCTGGCAAAATGCATGCATTGTGAAACCACATGAAATCGTGACTTGGTGGATTTCTTCCTGTCATTCCTTTTCCCTCTGTCTTTGCTCCAAATCTTCTGAATATCCTTTATAGGTATGTACATGAGCCACAATAAAAAGCATAAAGAGGACCAGAAAGAGAACATTATCTTTTTTTCCATGTTCACAGTAATCTGTTCTTATTGTCAGTCTGATTGCCAAGCTTGTAGTACTAGTTCATTCCTACTTACAGAGAGAAGCTTAGGAGATAAGGCAAAGAAAGATATATTAACATGAGCCTGGTACATAAATATTATAATGACAATAATAATGTATTACACTTTTACTGTGTTTTTCATTCAAGGATCAATTGTGAAAAGAAAGAGAGAACTGGGGTAATGTACTTTGTCTATGCAGACCAAAGTTCTATGTCACAGATTCAGGAGATGCTTGCTAAATCACATAAACTAGTGCAGGATGGCACCATATTCTTCACTGGTCCTGCTCCAGCCCTGGATCTGTGTCAGGATCACTGACCTTCTGTGTTGTGTAAATAATTCATTTTCACTATGGCTGTTGAATGAAAAAAAAAAAAAAATCAGATCAAACCAATTTTTTTTTTTTCTTAACTCGCCCTTCTCCCTAAAATTACATGCAAGAAAAATGTTCCAGAACACATAAAACAGAAAGGAACAAGTTTGCTTTAGAAAAGCAAAATAAATAGTAGAAAAATCATAAAACTAAACAGAAAACAGAGAGTAGAAAACAGAGAGTAGAAAACAGAGAGTAGAAAACAGAAAAAACAGAGTGCTTCCCTGTGTTACTTTTAGGATGCAAAATATTCAGGCTAAACTTTTCCATTGGCCCCTGAAATATTCAAATTATTGAATTCAAATATCCATTTCCCCTCATGGAGACTGTCCTCTGGTCCCTGGGCTAGCGAGGACTGTGCAGTAGCAGGGCATTCTCAGCCTACTTCTCTGATGCTGTCACACTTAGTGTAAGCTCATTAATGCACTGACTTGCACCCAAGCAGCCCACGTGGAGGTGACAGACTTTCATTTCTTAGAATCATAGAACCACAGAACCATAGAATGGTTTGGGTTGGAAGGGACCTTAAAGATCATCTAGTTCCAACTCCCCTGCCATCAGCAGGGACACCTTCCACTAGACCTGGTTGCTCAAAGCCTCATCCAACCTGGCCTTAAACACTTCCAGGGAGGAGGCATCCACAACTTCCTTGGGCAACCTGTTCCAGTATCTGACCACCCTCACAGGAAAGAATTTCTTCCTGATATCTAATCTAAACCTCCCCTCTTTCAGCTTAAAGCCATTATCCCTTGTTCTTATGGTTACTAGATTCTCATGGTATTTTTACTTTGTCTCAGAGACCCTTTCAATGTTTTATAAGAAGAAGAAAAATTCCAAGGGAAGAAATTATTGCTTTAGCGTGTTGTGCTTTAGAAGATGCTCCAAGCCACAGCCAGGGAAGAATACGACCTGACCTCCCAACTCCTCCATGAACTGACACTTCCACTTCTGTGAGTCAGCCGGCCAAGCTTTGGCCAGCTAGAGCCATGCTGAGAGCTTGACTCACATTCATAGGGGACAATCAATTTTTGGCTGAATTTGCTATTTTCTAAAAGCCTTACACAGTTCTATTAATATGCCAAAACCATACTCATTTTACTACCACACAGAGTAGTTCTTGCTTCATGCTCCACTGTGAGAGGTCTGGCTGCTACAGATTGAAAGACATGTAGTTAAAGAGCCTCAGCAGGAGAATACCATAGCGGCAAAACTTTGAAAGAGTACAGCAGACAATTCTTAATGTAGCTATTAACCCTGCAACTGTTCAGCTTAGTAACTCTGACATTTTTGGGAAAAAAAATATGACAATTCTCCCTCTTTTCTAAATCTTTATTCAGTTTTGAAATGCACACAATAACTTCCATTCATTGAAAACGGTTAAACTAAATTAACTGCTGGTATAACTCTAATACAGCTATAGTATTTATCCAAGTGATTAATTTGCTTTACTGAGAATGGACATCGTCTGACCTGTAAGCTTCATCTAAGAATTGTATTTAACAATATATATCTTAAAAACTGCTTTGCCAATATTGAGAAAAACTTAAATATGATGGATATGTCACTGAATCTTGAAATAATTGCATTGAACTTCATCAGCTTGGACCCATTTGCATGCAGCCTGGACCTGATTTCCTAATACCTATCATACATGGATGTTCAGAACTTGTGGATGTAATCCACTGCATTATAAAAAAAAATTATGAACAAAGAGGAGAAACAATCTGATCACAGTTCCAGGGAGTCAGCACAAGGAAAAAAAAGCCCTCAAGAATTAGTGACTCCTGACACTGTACTCAGATAACTAAACCGTGTCTTGGTTCAATTTCTCAGCAAAAAAAAAATTTTTTAAATTTCCCCAAAGCAAAATGTAAAAAAAAAAAAAAAAAAAAAAGAAAAGTTAATTATATCCTTTTTTTAATACTAAAAATTTTCTTCCTGGTAAATATACTGTGCTGTTATTAGTTGGTATCTAAAATTAAAATAAAATGGAGAAGAAAAATATAGTTAAAAATACATTTTCTTTGTATGAAGACAAATGATCATACACAGTTTTTGTAAACAGTGTAAGATGTGTGCAGGGCTTTCTCTGTGTGTTATGCATTAGCCTGGAGCCCTTAACTCTGCAGCCATTATGCTGACAAAGCTCCCCTCATCTATAACAGAAGTTTTACCTTTCCATATGTGTCCTTAGTGTGTGCACATCTGCATTCAGTGTGAATGATTCAATGTGCTTTGGGATTCATGTAGTAAGTAGTAAATTAGATTGAAATAAGAAGCTACCCAAAAAAAAAGAATTCAGTGTAAGTGTGTATATTTACAATATGGAATAGCAGCTTTTCTTTTCAGTGCTAGGCTTATCTTCTATCTGTGACTAGTTACATTAAGGCATGAACATTTATTCACATGAGATGTCTGACGCCATAAATCTCAAATTCTCTCCTTGCTTCCACTCTTGCCTCCATTGTGCTGGCTATGCTAATGAAAAGCAGGTTTTTGGTTTCATATGTACGTGCATGTGTGCAAAAGAAGGAGGGGTTTTGTCATATAGGCACTCACACAGCTCAGCACAGAGATAGAAGCCCACTGAAGTAGAAAAACTATAATATATGCAATAAACCTGGAGAAAATCACCAGCATGTAGATGCTTTTTCTGACCTCATAACTATTTTTATAAACACATAGGAACCAATATACCATTGAAAATAAAACAGAGCATTGTGTTATATTTCATGGTGTTCACAAAGAAAAGCAAGCTTTTTAACCACCTGACAAGTATTTCAGGAGAAAAAAAAAAAAAAGAAAAAGCAATGACAAGCATTATAAAGAGAGGGGGAGGGGAAGCTGGGGACATCTCATTTGCACATGTAAAAATGCAAATTTGATCCATGTCTTTCTTATCTAGTGGTAACAGACTTGGCTTATGGAACACAATAGCACCTACAGTTCTATGGCCAAAAATAATGAAGTTTAAAAAGAATTGATTGGATTATGGAAACACTTCTATAAAGCCACGTGTTCATTAGCAGATGCCTGCCACCTACCTAGGAACCGATGGCACGAGAAGCCTCAAAGTAGGATGTAACTCCCTGATTCTGGGAAACAGACACGTTTAGGGGCAATAAAACTCCTCGTTGTGCAACTGCTAGCTAATGCAGAAAAGCATGGGGACTTTGACAGTAGCTACCAATTTCCTGCTTCTCCTCCCATTACCATGTGGGTCCACAGTCTTCGTTAAAGCAAAGCTCATTCTTTTGGCTTGTGCCAGATTACTTTACCTCTGTGATAGCCGGGACCTAAATAATGTTGACATAGCTGCAAAACTGGATCTGGTAGATTCATTTTCCTTGAATGTCCATAAAAAACAAGCATGGTATTAACAAATCAGATTAAGTTCCTGTGAATTATCTGAAGTGGTTTTGTCTCCAAATTAGGAGGGAGTTTGACTCCTTGGGTTTTAAGAATTAGATTATTGCAACCGAGGGCTGCTGAATTAGAGGTGATGGTACGTGGTCTCTCTGGATTCATCTGTCAAAACTTTTTCATTGCACAAAAAAACAGTGGAGCTTTTATAAAACTGGAAAATGTGTTTGCCTTTCCTGTCTCACAAGCAAGTGTGCTGAGGAAAGTGAGGGTTGGAAGTGAGTGTAAAATCAGAGTTGGGGGTGGAGATGACAGTGAGGAATATACACAGCTGTAGTTTTCTACAAAAAAAAAAAAAGAAAGAAAAAAGAAAAGAGCAAGTTCTCTGCTTTTACAGGGATAAATCTTCAGCTGGATAGCAGAGATGGGGGGGGGGGGGAAAAAAGCATTCACAGAGTCTACGAACCACTTGCAAGTAATTTGCTATCCCTCTACCCTTCCACATGAGCTGAAATAAGATACAAACCAATTACCGCAAAGGCAAACATGAGCACAGCCGCCGCAGCAGCGAGCTGCCAGGCACAGCCTCAGGCTTTGCCAGATGGGCACAGTGTGACTTCGTACCTCAAAAAGGGGCTGGGAGCCTAGCTGGGCTAGAGGAGGCAATTTGTAAAGAGCACAGCATATGCCACCTGATATTCAGAGGGGTATGTATCTGTTGCCGTTTACCTGTCATTTTTGTCGGTCTTTCTGCCACCTGGCCCAGTAACTCCCTACTGTGGGGATTCAGCAGCCGATCGGCTGCCATGAAACTCTTGTGCATCACATGCTTCCACATAATTATCCTCCCATGTGCTCTTTTTTATACCCATTCAAGGAAACCACTCATTAGAAAAACACAGCCTGCTCCTCTGCCTGTGGCCAGCCCGCTCCACCAAGAGAGCTGTGATCATGACTTCAGTTCTTCCCCTCATCCAGCCCGGTGCTCCCCCAAGCAGCAGTCTCTGCGCGCTTGCCAGCAGAGGAGTTGCCATCACATTTTGCCCTTGTGCAGAAGTAGGGATTCTTGCACTCATTATGCACTGAATCATGATGAAAGATACTTTTGACCTTATAACTCCAGAAAACACGAGACAGGGGTCAGCTCGTGGCTCTGTGGATGAGATCAAAATTACCCTTCATGTCAGCAGAATTTCTCTTTGGGGATCATATCAGAAGTAGGTAATGGGGCCCACTATGCAGTTAAAAATGGAGCAACAGGATATTATTTTGTTCTATTATTATAGTTTTGCCTTTTAAAACTTGAATAAACCTCATAGCTTTTAATGAGCAATCTTTTTTTCCCTTTTTTTTCTTCTTTGGACATTTTGGACTAAAGTATACATATTGCTAATCCCATCTTTTAAAAGGAGCTTTCCCTGTCTCCCCAATCAAACAGTCTTCAACAAATCAAATCTCCTACATACTTGAAGATGTCTGAGGTATTTCAGTGCCATGTTCACTTCTGAGTTTGTAGAAGGAAACTGAAAGCTTAGTGTAATGGAAAAGACTGCTGAAAACTTTGCTAAACAGATGATCACATTCCTGAGTTTGTTTTACTTAGTTAGCATTTTTGCCTGCTGTGAGGTGTTTTCCTTGGATGCTTACCTACAAATACAGCACTGACCTCAGTGTGCATGAAGCTGGCCAGCACAGACAAACAGAGCCAATTGGACATGCTCTATAAATCATCACCCACATCCTTCCAGCAGCAAAAATAAAAAGGAAAGGAGGGGGTAAAACAACTGGTGAGTGTTCCACATGAGGAAATGGAGGCTATTTGGTGTCACCAGCTGGAAATACTCAGAGTGCTAAAGAGAAAGGTACTGGCATGAGCTGGATAAAGCACTAACATTATAAATAAATGTGATCATCTTACAGATGTCTTGCATGGGCAAAATAACAGGCCTAAAAATGCTGTCTACTTTAAAAGGCACCCATCTCAAAGGACAGGCACAGAAATGCAATACTATGACTTATGAAACAAGACTAAGTCCAACATAAAAAGCTCTCTCTTAGCATACTTTATCTCTTCAGTTAAAAATCTGTCTGAGGTGACTTCCACTTCTGTGCTGGGCCAAACCTCATGCACGCGCCTCTTATCTCCTCCTTTCCCCATTGTCCATGGAGGAAAACTCATTATGGGTTGAAGCAGGTGGAGTACTGCTGCCCTTCTACCACATCTTCAGTCTGCATAAGCCACAGTGCAGGATCTTAGCACACTCCACTGCACTGATAAGATCACATTTAGGCTAAGACAATTTGCATTATCTGATTTAGGTGGGATAGCTTGTTTTCTCAGTAAAAAAAGCTTGAGGAAAATAAAGATTTTTCCAGTGTGACAGTTCTCTTGACCTTTTGCATCAGTGCATTTGAGGAGGGACTGAAATTTGACTTTCCTCTGTACCTAGTGATTTTTCTAAGTGCCAAGTTAGAGTACCAAACTTGTTCTGATTGCAGTTCAAATTTCTCATTCTGTATAAATGAGTATTAATTAAGGACTGAGAGACTAACTTGAATTCTTTGAGTCAAACTGTTGCTTGAAAGTATTCAGCCTGACCCTTTATAAGAAAAGATCTGTCCTAAGGGGCCTAGCTCAGCAAGACAGATCATAGCTGAAAATCCCAAGTGAAAACATGCATCTAATTACTTTTGGAGATCTGGCCTAAGACTTGCTCTGTTCCTTAGTATGTCCTGCTGTATAACTCTAGGAGTTCTTTGATTATTCTCTTTGTGAACACTCCTTTTGCTTTGAAGAGAAGGCCCTATTTTCCACTTGGTGATAGAGCACATATAATTAAGGGCTGCAACACTTAAGTATTTTTGGCTACATCTGCCTTAGCAAATACAATGGGCCAATGACTGTTCTCCAGCCCTGAGGCCAGCAGGCATGTCATTGCTCACATCCATAGTTAAATTGTCTTGTCTGTTCCCGATCACCATCTCCATCCAAAACAAGGAGACTGTGTTCAAATTGTCCACTGAAAACAGTCCCTGGTTGTGCTAACACCTGAGCTGTGGCCAGGCACTGGCTGGGACTGCTAGCTGGTCATGGCCAAAATTACATCAGGGATGATGGTAAAAAGGTAAACTGTATGGACAACTGGGTGCCAGGGCATGGACCCATATCCTGGTTCATTTTAGTTCACTAATGAAGGCATAGTCTTTGTGGATTTACTAACAGTCTTAGTATGTTAGATTCAGCTTCCCTAACTTTAGGGTCTCCTAAGTTGAAAGTATAATTATGCTAGGCTCCCCATGCAGTCAATGGAAAGATGTCTCCAGAGGAGAATTCAGTTCTCCTTATAGGCACAACACACCCACTCATACACACCAAGATAAACAAGCAAACAAAACCCAGCTAAGCAAAAAATGTGTGATGTAGTGATGGGAAGGGGCAGTAAAAATATAATGAATATGCTATTATGAAAATATCATACAGAATCTACCACACAAATAGTGTTTCTGCTTCAAAAATATGAAGGATACTCATCATCTGCTTGTTTTTTGTAGGGCTGAAATACATTCAATGGGTAAGCATTTCTGAATCTGTTCTGGGCAGATCACCACATCATAGTTGCCAGGTGGCTCTAACCTAGAGGAAAGATTATAGACTCGTTTTCTTCATAAATCACTAGGTATAACATTCCAATGCATTCACCTCATCAGCTGGTACAAGCTGAATATAAAGCTGTCCAAAGAATTTTGGTGCAGGCCATTGGCAAACTCCTCCTAGATACACATATGATTTGACTGGAGGGAATTTGTAAATGCTGAAAATATTTCTTATCCATCAGCAAAATTGCTAATGTCCGGAAAACCTCTCTTACAGCCATTTGTGCCTATGCCTGGTTTGCTAATGACTCTCTTCGGTTTCACAAATCCATGACTACTGTCAAACTGGAGTAATTTACAGAGTGAGAACCCTAACGTATGCCTGCTGGCAGGGTTGCAGAGAAGTGCTCTCACCAAAAGCCTCTAAATTGATATTCTGGTAGGTTCAACATAACATGAACTATGCTAGAGGGGAAAATACTTTAGGCAACAATGGTACAGTAACTTATTTCATAATAAAAATTACATCTTCAATCAAAATATTTGGAAAATTTTGATTTCCACCTTTGGAATGAATGAGTTTGCTTTGCACTTTAGTTTTTCTTCCAAGAGAAGAAGTAACAAGCAGGGAGCAAAACCTAAAAAAAGTCTGTGAGCAAAATACATATTTGCTGTTTTCATTCTTTTTTTTTCCTTACCCAAATTGTAAGTATCATTTTCTACATGGTACTAGTTTAGACATTTTCTGAGTAACATACTAAAATCAGTTCCATTCATTGTTTTGCTATTGCAACTTCAAAGACAAAACCTTGTCTTGAAACCTGACATTTGCTATTTCAAAATCTAGCTTTTCTGCATGAAACTCTCAGATTTGCTTTTGTTATTCTCTTTCTTGAATCATTGTCTGTATATTGTTTGCACATTATGCTTGCAACAAATATTGGTACTGTGTATTCTGTTAATAATGGTAATGATTTTCCCACATAACTCCCAAAATGAAGAAAGCAGTGTTTGGTTTCACTAACGTAGTTGACCATGAAAAGTTAAAACTATTAAATTTATTGTCACTTTTACAACAAAATCCTGGTCAACTGGAAATATTATCATATTTATGTATGTGTAAGTCTGTATACATTTTTTACATATATAACTCATATATAAGTAGGGGTAAAATTGGTGTATGGTTTCAAAACTGATTAGGCATTAAACAAAATGACAAATTATTTTAAATAAAGAGGAAACTAAGAAGTCAGGTATAACTATTTAACTATTTTATGTAAAGGATAATAAACAAATGGAATAAGTTAGCAGGAAAGGTAACTGCAGCAAAACACAGAAATAAGTTGAAGAGACACCTCTGCAGATTTTTCCCTCTCTTTCCTTCCTTCTCTCTTTTCATAAAGGAGGAATGGATTAAGAAGCACAGTGAAAAAGCAGGGCATAAGGCTTAAGATACACTCAAAAAAATGCATTAATGTGAGGCCAGATTGCTTTTTCCTATTCCTTAAAACACCTTATGTTTTTGATATGGCCTTCATTTTAAAAGTGAACTACAGTCCAACAAAACCAAAGTTTACTGAGGAAATAATCCATGCCCTACTTGTAGACATGATGCCTTGTTCAGCTGAATCCATCCTCAGGTAAAGCAGCCCAGCCGGCAGCCTGACTCACACTCATCTTTCCCTTCTCCAGCACCTCCACTGGGCTCCTTTCAGGGCTCACAGCCTGCACCCAAAAACAGCTATGTTGCATGGCAAAGTGCCTCGAAATGCTCATTGTGTGGGTGCTGTGATGATTCCCTGAACTCCCACACTCCATTGCTCATTTATATCTCCTCTCTGTGTTGGGATTTATAGCTCGTTCACAGATCCTCCCTGAGATGTCCCTGCTTGTGGCACTTCCCTCCCCAACAGGGTTGTTGTGGGGACTTTCCCATTTTGGTGCATCACTCACTAAACTTATTTACTGGATTCAGCACTTGTATGGAGCTGAAGGTTTCTGAAATGCATGAACAAAGCATCTCCTTTCTCACAGAATTCTTCACACTTCTTATATTAGTTAAAAATCTTGTGGCAAAACTTGAAAACATGTAGCCAGGGCAGGTTTGCAATGCCCAGAGGTACAGATTCTGTTGGCTAAACTGAGGTACCAGCTATTGTTTAACACAGTCTTTTATGATTGCTTATATGGATATTCCTTTAGGGATACATAAATGAAACTGTGCCAGTAACTGTTCTGCTGCTATTTTACTAGCTAACATGCTATGCACGTTCCAGCTGTCAACCATGGGATCAGCAATCTGTGGCAAGAGATGTTCCCCATACACATTGGATTCCCAGCTATGAACAAGTATGTTTGGCTAAATCACAAAAAGGAGTTGCAGTCTGAGTCACATTTTTAAAATAGCTGAAAGATTTTATATTTGCCACAAGAGAATTTTCACTTCTGGTAAGTTATGAATAATGATATTAAAATACACACTGGCATAATCCTCATCCCAGATAAGAAGATCTTGCCCATCACATTGCTGCTTCATTCAAGTCAATCTTAATTCCTCAGGAAATCTTAATATAGGCAATACTGAAAGTCTTTTAAAAATATCAAAGTGATTACAGATATCTCCAAAGAGATTTGAACAATAACAACAAAAAAAGAAATTGAAGGGTGAAAATTTTAAGCTAGGGTAAGCTAAATATTCAAAATATACAGCAATTGAAACATATATTTTAGAGACCACAGACACTACAGAGAAGGTGCAACACACCAAACAGACCTTTGTGTAAAATACTTGCAATCCAAATAGCTTTTGAGATTTTCATTTGGAGAGTCCTACTTAAAGTAAGAGACACAAAGTAACAGATGAAATGTCCTGTTTATCTGTGTTAGGTAAGATAAAGATTTAGAACTAAAAAGTTTATAAGCAGAAACAACAATAGTGGCAATACTGATTTTCTTTCATTGAGAAATTATAAGTAATTTTAGGAGGAAGGATGTTCTGAATAAAATGTCTCCTTATTTCAGAAAGATAGTCGTAGAACTTCAGTCCTTGCAAGAGCAAATAAAAAGGCTGACCCCATAACCACACATTAAATTCCCAGCATCACTTAGCTGGCTATAAGGAAAATAAAAATGAAAACTATAGTAGTGTCAAGCAATTGTAAACCCAGTCTGAAGTATTAAATTAACATTTATTCTGCTGAATACAAAGCAGAGAAAAAAATATAATCCTGATCTCCAAGTCTCTGTAACATTTACTTGCCTACCTCTCCTTTCCCTGATGCCTGTCATCCTTTTTGTCTTAAAAAGTTTAACAAAAAACAAATCATAAGCAAATTAACAAACAGCTATTCCTAACCTGTACCTGAAGTTTGATGTGTCTTTCTCAGATCTAAAGAGAGGTTCTGTGTCCCAAGATTTGTCAGGTTTTCTAACCATATAACAATCTAAAAATGATAAATTACTTCTCCTTATAAACCCTGCCTCAGGTGAACTTGTTTAATCCAGTGTCCAATATGATTCCCACTGAAGTGACTAGAAAATTTGCTATTGTCTTCATTATAGCAGGACCTGGTCATTAAATTACAGAGAGAGCTGTTCCTAGTGAGCAAGGTTATTTTTTTACTCAGCAGCTTCATTTCTGAGTTGGGAATTAGTAACCTGATAGAAAAATGTAAATGAAAAAATATTTGTGCATTCAAACCAGATTACCCTAATTTTAAGATGAATGGTGACTCTAAGAGTGAACATGCAGCCCTAGAAAGTAAACAGATGACCACAGAGAAGGAAAATGAGCTAAAATATTATTTACATTCTGATGCTATTGCTCAGTGGAATTTTGGCAGATGAAATCATCACATAAAAGGGGGAAGGGAAAGGTTTCCCTCCCTTCTCCCAGGACAGAGGACAGGAACCAGGACTTGCATTTTTGTATGACACCAGTGTGTTCTCATACAAGGACTAAAGACAAAGAAACAGTAAAGAAAAAACCCCACAAATCCCCCTCAAAATCAAGGCAAGGCTACCTGTAGCCCTCCGGAGAATGCAGTAGGTCAGCAGAGTGCTTCTTGAAGGTTTATTTCTTTCCTGGGCCTTTTAACTATAAACTGTGGGATGGAATGAATACGTGTTAAGCATTCACTACCTGCCATATTTCCAAAATC
Organism: Antrostomus carolinensis; assembly: GCF_000700745.2. Taxonomy (NCBI): domain Eukaryota; kingdom Metazoa; phylum Chordata; class Aves; order Caprimulgiformes; family Caprimulgidae; genus Antrostomus; species Antrostomus carolinensis. The sequence continues at coordinate 169,175 of NW_010294574.1, forward strand.
CTTACAACGCTTACTCCAGCCCATTAAGTGAATGTTGCAGAATGGGATGCCGGAATTGCTCTGCCAAATTAGTCTGATATTGACTGTTCCTCACACCTGCGCAAGGCAATGTGATCTTGTTCGATACCTCAGTCTGGAAAACTGTGTAGTTATATCAGTCCTAAGTCTATCAGAAGCATCATTTCACTTGTTTTACACACTGCAGTCCTGCATACACATTAGGTGTTGGGGTTTTGGCTTGGTTTGTTATGTTGTTTTCAAAACTGTAGGATACTGGTGTTCCCAACCTTGTATTTGTGTAATTGACTGCTTGACTTTGGAAAGGTCTTATACAGTAGTGTTCAATGATTTTTTTATCCATGTGTTCTTGGGCTCACTCTCTAGTTTATAGGGATCTGTTTGAATTCTAACACCATCTTGCTTTGGCTTTGTGCATGGAGCTTTTTTTTTTTTTTACAGTCACCCTGATAACATAGTAACCAGCCTCTCTAATTTCCATCATCTCCACTACTAATGAAGTTAGTAAACAATTTACCAGACATAGGACAGATCTTCACTGAATTCATCTTGATACATCCTTTCAGTTTAATGACAAGCAATGGATAAATATTGTTAAAGAACAGCTTTTCAAGCAATCACTCACCCACTTCAGTGTAGTTTTAGTCGAGTCAGTGGGGTCTAGGGCACAATTTGTAACATCCTTAAGTCAGTGTCTAAAACAGGCTACATGAATATCACCATCAAGGTGCCAATTTATTTCCACTAACTATTCAGATATAGATATCCACATCTGTAGATGTCACTAGATAAGGTGAATTTCAGTGGTTTGCTCCTTTTCAGTTTTCTTTAACCTCATGTGTGTTGTGGTCTCAAGCAACCCCCTATGATTTCATCAGGCCCAAAGAAACTATCTTATCTAGTACTCTCTCACTTGTCTTTCTTTATTCTGGCTTGAATTCTTACCCGTTGAGTGCAGATGAGGATTATGTTATCCAACAGAAACAAAATGGCATTAAATATTTTTGCTTCTTTGCAACTGTCACTCTTGTCCCCTTGAATAGTGGACCCATTGTTTTCTTCATTTTCCACTTGCTGCTAATGTGATTATGAAATGTTTTATTGTTACACATTTTATTGCTTGTTAGTTTAACTCCATTCTGTATCTGTCTTTCCTTAGATTTTCTAATATTTCTTAATATTTCAAGACCTAATAATTGCTGCAGTGGTTGGTCCTTGCAAAAAGGCTCTAGAAGCTGACCAAATACACATCAGAAGCTAGAATTGAAAAGATCTGTAGGATATAAAGGTGACAGCTGCTACAACTTGCCTGGAAAAAAATATTTAGATAATAGAACATAACTTACTGTAGTTGGAAACTGATGACACGTCACAGTCCCAAGCACTGAGAACCTCCAGATCCTGTGGAGCACCGTGGAGGGCTGCTTTATGAGAACTACTTCTACTGTTTGCAGACAGAGAATTTATTGCAAGAAGTTAAGAGCAAAGAATATTTCAGCTGCTGATGATAAGTATTTTCTTAAACTTCTGGAACAAGCTGAAGCCTAAGCAACAGTATAGCATAAGTAGCTAACACCACTGATCTATCTCTCTCTCTAAGGGCTGTAAAGTCTTCAGAAAGACTGTTCCCACATGGAGGCAGTTAGGGACAAATACCAACCCGCATTGGATCACTGAGAAGTAGAAACATGACTATCTAGATAATGACTCTCAAACTAGTAATGGACATATAATAATGGCTTAACACATCTTTTGCTTATAATAACACCTATAAAAGCTTTTGTATTTGTAAAAATGTTATCCATAACCAACACAGAGGAAAATATCTGTTGTTTCAGTTGGTACAAGTGTCAAGATTCTCTCCTGGATAATGTAACAATGTTTCTCCTAATTAATAACTGCAATTATTCTTAAATCTGTCATAAAACTGTAGAGTTTAACTAGACTATAAGGGGACATGTTATAACATTAAAATATATGTTTTATGAGATATTTCATGATAAATTGTAACTGAGATTCTCATTGTTTCAGCTCTGCTTGCAATCATACCAAGATCAATATCGCATTTAATTATACACCTGAAAATGCAAATAAACTTAAAGTAGCCAAAGGGACTTTGATTCAGATGAAGTCAGAAGGACACTAGGGTCTAGAAGTCAAAACAATAAAGAGAAAGTAATAGACAAGCAAAGGGAACAATTAACAGCACTAATCATCATTTTGTCAATTGTAGGTTGCAGGTACCCTTCTTCAGTTTTATCCTAAATGTAACATTCAGTCACTTCTTTTTTTACAAGTTTACATCAGGAAAATAAATGCATTTGTTTCTATTCAGAGATTTCCATTAAGCGGAGACATTTTCTAAAGTGAGAATATTCCCTTGATTTGGGAACTCTCTGAATACATCATTAGGTGCTAGAAAACATTTGTCCAGCTCTGGGACTATTTACCAATGGCAACCATTTACAAAGACAATAAGACTTGTCTTACTTTACACAAGAAACTACCTATAACATACGGCTTTGACTTCAAACTGCATGCGTGTCAGAAAACCACCACAAAAAAACTTATGCTTCATCACAGAAGATAAGGCCAGACTTGAGTATAGAACTGACATGAGTATAGAAGAAATCTTGTATTTTTAAAAAAGAAATCCATGCAGTTCAGGATTCTTTGGAAGAGTCGTATAAAAAGCTCTTGAGCTGCTCACACCAGTTAGTCCCTTCTCTGTTGTTAAATAAGAGGTTCAGTCTGTGAGACAAATAACCAGTTTTATTAATGTTTACCTCCCATGAATGTAAACAAAGTAAAAATAAATCAAAACACAAGTCGCTTATATGTGTTAAGTGCTGATAAGGAAAGTAAGGTTAGCAGGTTTTTCAATGAAAAACTCTTTCTGGAAACATATTTTTAATGAAAAGCATGTTTGATTAAGATGGAATATACCATGAATATAGCAGCAGTGGCACTATGGCAGCCCACTTTCTTGCTAGTTCCCTGTACATATTTTGTGACAGTAACAGAAGCAGGAAAGGAATAAGCCTGTATGAAGCTGGTGATTAGACAATATATTCATCTTGCTTCTCCTGCCTTCCTAGGTAGGTTTCCTTATGCTCCTTTTGTTTGGCAAATGCTTAACATGCTCCTGACCAGATGCCTTTTACTAGGAGCCAGTACCTTTTACTGGTATTTATAACATAACTTGGCTTTCTAATGCAGAGAAATGGACAACTGCCTAAGGAAGCTACCATATCTGATCATCTGTTACTTGATGCCTACCACATGTATCTTACTGATACACACTGGGGATGTGAATGATTCACAGTGGCCTGACAACAGACATGGGAACAAATCCCAATCTTGAAACGTTTCAAGGAAATGCTTCAAGAATTCTGACTGAAGACTGAGAAATCTCTGGTAAGGTGCATGCTGAAGCGAGCAGTCATATTATTCTAGATGTGATTCTTTTTGCACTGAAGATATACAGGAAAGAGCTGCACAGGTGGAGACCATAGCTGTAGTCACCGTAATAGGATGAGTTCTGAAATGCTCTTCCTGGGAGTCAGCCTGGTTGTAAAAAGGTCAGCTCCTTCACTTGTGAGTACTATGTCTTGCAGGGAAAGAATCACGGTATTTTTCCTCATGCATATCTCCAGGAGTCACTAGGAGGTTCTGCAATCTTCACTTAAGTTTGCTGTGACAGTGGGGATGCTCTGGGGATGCTCACTCATGTCTCCATCTCTTCTAGCAAATGAAGGCATGCAAAGCTATCCCCTGACTCAGCTAGCACAGCCTGGCCACATCCACACTCTTAAACCCTACAGTCCTCTGAACCAGGGTGGTCACATGGAAACTTTCTCACATATATGGGTTTCCGGAGCCAGTACCAAGGCACTGGAGCCAGTACAGACGTTGCTATGCTACTCAACACCAAGTTCCCTATGAAGCCAACATGGAAAGGTGATTGACATTCTCTAATATAAGAGCCTCCTTCTCATGTACTATGTATATGATGTCAAAAATGAATGGGTAAGAACTGAGACCTTCTTTTTACTGTTTTTTAGGAATAGTCATATATAGTAGAAACAAATTCTCATTAAATACAAAAAAAAACCTTTGGTGAGCACTAAATTTATAAATCAGACCATAGTCACTTCTGATGAAATGGCGGCGGAGCTTGTGCATCTGACAAGGTGATGCCTAATAGAGATGCGTGCCGTCTCCAGTTCATAGAGATATCACCAAGGTTATGTGATAAAAAAGCAACATAAAGGGAAGTGATCAGAGAGCAAGAAAATAGTCAGGAAAAAGCAGAAGAATAAAAGGAAATGTAGTATCCTGTAAAAAAAACAAACAAACAAAAAAAATCTTTCCAAGGAAAGAAGGGAAAACACAAGGGGAAAAAGAGTAAACAAAAAGGGGAGACGATAGCATGGATTAACAGAAAGTGATAGGAAAGGAGGAAACAAATGAGACTACACCCTGAGGAAATAAAATAAAAAACAAAAAAACCCCAAAAGTCTGCATTTATACTCATGGAATTGATTTTGCTTGCACACTTAACAGCTAAATATACAGTATTTCTCTGAAAAACTTTCATGAGTCAATGTAGAATAAGAACAGAGTGGAAGATGATAACTTCAAATGAGTGCTGATGTCATTTGAGAAAAATCTTTACTTATTCTTCTGAAAAAAATTCAGCCACTGGGCTATTGTGGTTAAAATAAAAAATATTTTCCATATTTTCCACTATTTTTTTTTAATAGTGAATAATAAACTCTACAAGAAGAGCCTGTGTCTCTTATGCAAGATTGGATGATGTGTGTTTCTCTACAACTGCTGTTGTGTTTTTAATTTGTTTGAATTGATTTGTCTTTACTTGTTCATCTCTCTGTGTATATGATCTCTCAAAAATCCACTAACATCAGCCACAGGCTAACCAAGAACAGAGCCACTGCTAAGAGTATCGAAAATAGATTGTATAAAAAAGCCCCTCTTACAAAAAGAAAAAAAATTCATTGCAAAATATATGCGCCAAAAGAGCTTACAGCTATCTTACAAAGGGTTAGGTTGATGGACTAAATCAACCATATCCAAATCCATATTGTGGCAGAATTAAGAGATGGTCTTTATGAAGTGAGGACTGGCAGCGGATCATGAGATTTTGCAAATAATCCAACTTCTGGACCACAGGAGATACTGACAGATTCAAAGAACTCATAGAGGAAAATCTCAAGAAGGGTGATAGAAGGTTTCAGCTCCTGCCTGCTTTTTATGAACACTTGAACAGTGTCAAGGGCACTGTTCCCAACACAGTGAAACCTGCCATATGTTAACACCCCCCAAATGTGTAAAGATATTCACCTCTGGCATGAAACATCTTGGGACAATGGGAAGTGTTATAATATCAATTTATCTTGAGCATTTTGTTTTACCATCTGCATTTAAAATGCAGCAGTGCTTAAGATCTCCAAAGAAGATTAAATAATAATGGCAAGTATGGACCAGAAACAGCACAGGGCCCCACAGTGCCATCTGTGTCCTTATAACATTACAGTCTAGAACCAGTATAAATTGTTGAAATCCCAGCAAAATAGGCTTTGTGCTATACACAGAGATAGTACTCCTGAAGTTTCCGGATGCAGTGGAAGAGGCATGTGTATTTAAGGACCAAGGTTAATTCCAGGCTGTAGTTCATAACATCTGGAAATAAGTCCAATACAAGAGTTACAGTGCTCAGTGTTCAATGCCAGTGGTCATCAACCCCCTATGAGAGACTACATGCTGCATAGCATGTTCACTCTTGAAAAACCTCCTAACACATCAGAAAACACTGGCAGTGGGGTAAATGTACAGACAACCTCCTGAATCTGTTTGGATGTTAGTCAGTGCCCTCAAAACTGGGGTTAGTAAGGACTTGGCTTCAACCTCCTGAATCTGTTTGGATGTTAGTCAGTGCCCTCAAAACTGGGGTTAGTAAGGACTTGGCTTCTAAGGAAAAGCTACGTTTCATATGCCCGTCTGAGCAAGGTCCTCTCAGAGACTGGCTTTGACTTCTTATTCAGCATTGTAAGACCTTGACAGCTTGCCTAAATTAAGGCTGACTTGGGACTTCAGTAACCCTTGTCCTTGCAAACGAAAACCCTTCAGAGTATTTTGTGTTAAGGGACAAACTGGCTGTTTCAAGGAAAGTCACAGAAGATGTAGGAGTGTTCCAAGAGCAAAGCTCTACCAGCCCACCTGAGCCCAGCTACCTCCCACACGTAGCTCAGCAGTTTGACCCAGTGCACTCTCAGACCAAACACTTTCTGTTTAACTCACCCTTCCTTTTCCTGCTTCCCTGTGGTGACGCTCTTGCAACATCTGGATCTGTTCTTAGTTAAGGACAGGAAAAGAGTGGAGTGAAGCTGCTGTTATTAGCCTTGCACATCAGTGCCACAGAAGATCACAGAGAGTTCGCCTATATTTTTTCTTTGTCAGTCTGCATGTTCACTGTTTTCTGTCTCTTCCAGATCCTGCAGATCCCCCAGCTGCAAATAGATTCACAATAAACTGAGCTTTTCCATCAGCCACAGAACTTTGAAATTTATAAAACTTCTCAGACTCTTCATTTCTGTGTAACTTACAATAACTCTTGCTAAACTTTGTATTTAAAATAACTGTACTGTGTATGTATATTTCCCTGCATTACGTAATAGGAAGAGAGATCTGGTATCTAACACAGGGCTGAGTGGTTTTTTTTTTCAGTGAGCTACAATAACTCCATATGCCAAAACATTAAAATAGCTCCAGTTTTTTGTAAGTGGGAATAAGGCATATGCAACTTTCTCCATATGAATTTTTAACCTGCTATCTCCCAAGTTCTTTATAAGCAATGTGAAGATGTAAAACTTACTCTTGTTCAAACAGAAATTAATCTTAAGATGTTCTTATGAATATTTACCAAAAATAGATATTTAAGTGGTAACATATATCGTCTTACTATCACATTTTTTTTAATAAAAAAGTACCTGATCACACATTGATATAGGCAAATGTTAAAAATGAGTGTGTTGATCCAGATAATTGACAATGCAATGATGCATTTTGAAGTTTTATTTCTCTAAGTCTGTATATCCAGCACTGTAAGGGTTTGCAACACTGTTTTTCTTAATGAAAGCAAATTAGTATACTTCTAGCTAATACGTTTATTAGATTTTCCGCCTTAACCTGGTGCTAAAATATGTCACATTGAAAATGCTGCAACTCTTTAGCCAGCAATTCTTAGTTTAGTTTACTTGAGGAAATGTCCCTGCTTACAGTTACAATTACTACAGTTGTTTTGATAATAAAACACAATGGAAAGCCTGCTTATAATTTAGTAAGCATCCTCCTCATCCACATCACCCCAGACTTCAAATCTCTTCTCTGACTCTCTGTGGTCCTGCCTACCAAATTCAAAGTTCTTGTTTTTTCATTTAAGGTTTTGCCCAGTTCCTTCCCCAGGCAAATTTTGCTTCCCACCTCACCTACATACGCTCACTCAGTATGTGAAGCCAGCCAGGAAGCATAAGGGTGACCAAACAAGTTGTTAAGAAGAAGCTGTGGGGCTGAGCCTTGGAAGAAGGGCCAAAACAGAGATTTACGGTCCCTACGCCTGAACAGAGGGAGGAGGTGGAAGACAAAAAGGAGCAGCAACCTGCAAGAAAAAGTGCAGGCAAACACTTCCCAGAGGGGAGGAAGCTAAATTTTCTAAAATGCTTTTAGCAGTGGGCTTTAGTGCCTTAGATGCCCCTCTCTGTTAGTGTCCGCAGTTTCTCCCTCTTGCATACATGCCTTCTCCAAGCTGCCCTCCCACATCATGTTCCCCAAGTGGCTACTTTCACTTAATTTCAGCAAAAAGTCAGTTAGTTCAAAACAGCAAATGAACAAAAAATATTTATAAAATATCATAATGTGTCAGTAAAATATTCCCAGAGTAAGGCTGAGTCACCATGGGGAGATGCAGCCAGACTGGCTTCCACCTCAGCTCCTGGGCTTAATTTCCCATTGGCTAAGTGCCTTTGCAGCTCTGAGTCAGCTAACAGGAAAACACGGGGAGAAGAGATGCACGTGGACAGAAGCCCAGCTGAATTTGGACAAACTGTAGTTTTATTACACTGTCTTCCTACCTCTCCACTCTTCTTGACTTTTCCTTGCCATTTGGTTAGTTTTTTCTTGTGTCACCTCTGTGTACACTTCGGCTTCTCTCCACTGGCACAAAATGCTCCACTGCCATAGCTGAAAATGCTGAGCCAGCCTCAGGGGTCTTGTGAAGAATGTTGCTCTGTTGCTCCATACAATTTAGCTCAGTGTTATTGCTTGTAAAATAATCCTCTTTTAAATACAACCACCTTACAACCACTTTACAGCCTCCCGTGACAATGAATTCCACATGTTCCTTAAGGACCCCGTACTTCATTTTATTTACCACTCATCATATTCTTTGTATGTTGTTCTGAGACAGTCAAATAGGGAGATATACACATTTATTTTAGCGCTTTACTGCATCTTCTACATTCTTAACCTCCTCAGTAAGCCACCTCTTACAAAAGAAAAGGAAATTTGTTATTCCTATTACTATTTTTAAATTAACCAACAGTCCTACAACCATTTAATCAACAAAAAGTTGTTATTTCTACAGCCTTCTTCATAGTGTTCATATGATGTTATTTATCTTATGTGTATGTAGTTATGACAACTGCATTAAATGATTAAATCAAGACTCTGCATTCCCCTTTACTGGCAGATTTAAATTGCTGACTTATTTTAAATAATACAATTTTAATTGTATTTTTTTTTTAGAAATACACATTTGAATTAGTAGGGTGTGAAACTAATAGATGGCCCACTGATCTCTAATAAATGTGCCATAGTCCCTTCCCCATTGTATTTCAGTTGTCTAATGTGAATATGAAAGCACTGTAATTAATTTTCTGGGGGATTTGTTCCACTAAGAATTTCAGAACAGTTTTTTTCTACCAGAAAATCCACCTTGACCTACCTTGCCGAGACCCCTGTTGAGTCAATTTGAATAAATTACTTTAACAGCTTGAGTTTTCATGAAAAAGAGAATTGAAATAACTTCTAATTTGATAGTATATATTTACAGTTATTTATTTATTTATACTTACTGTCATAATGTCCAAGTTCTTTTTCATCTCCCTCATTTTAACTCAACTCATTTTGAGCAGGAAAAAAAGAGCATTGGAGACCCACTAAGTACGAAAACCAACAAAATGGAAAGTTCCAGTATTTTGGTGCTTGCCTTTAAGCAACTGGAGCTGTAACCCTCTGATTAGTGTGTGTCAGAAGTCTCTGACTTGGCCTATGGGCACACACCAGGCCATGCAGCTGTACTCACCAAGAAGGTGCGCTGGAAGCAGAAGGCAACAGTTTAAGGCAGAGTCCTGTGGCCATAAGGAAACTTGTGCACTGGACAGAACCAAAAGGAGCTCATGATCCTCTTAGCCATGTCATTAACAGTGTTAGAGAAATACTTTGATGGGGCTTTATCTAGGAACAGATCTGACGTTAGAAATAAGACCACGAAAAAGAGGATCAAAATTACCATGTATGAAAAGCAGACTGTGATTTCTCTCTTTAAATATGCTTGTATGCCTCACTTAAAATTTCAGAGTCCTGACCATTGGCTTTATAATCTCAGATGAGTTTTCATGTTTCTTCTACTGAATTCTCAGTGCTGTTTGCTGTTGATCTGCTCTTTAAGATTGATTACTTTAGACTCAATAAAAAACATAGTCCCTTTAGAGGAAGAAAATCATACATCTCTGTACCATACTGTGCAACTTCAATTATAGCAACAACAACAAAAGGCAATAGACAGCTCACAGTCTTACAGAAAACATTTTTTTCCTATTAAGAAGACATTACAAATATTAATTCCCCACATTCTCAGTTTGGTTTCCAATGAAATGTACAGTTGATTGAAATGTTAATGAGGGAAAAAGGAGAAGAGCAAGGAAAAGATACTGTGAATCTACAAAGATGGATTTGCAAAGACACAGAAAAAGCTAATTATTAAAATGTCTGTCATCAGACATTATCATATCTGTCATCTGTTGGTACCAGAAATGCTGTGTGGTGACCTCCTGGTGTATACTAGAAACTGCTCACTTGCCTGTACAGGAACTCGTCTTGATTTTATAAAGATGAGTAAACTGTTCATTTTTTTAATTTATTATTTTCTTCTTTAATTCTTCAATAGTTAAAAAATAGGGGTTTAAATACTTATTTATTTTATATTGTCACTGCTTTTAGGCTGCAGGGACTCTCTGTTAATATAAAACAAGTCATACAGTCACCCCACCCTTATAATTTGAATTTTTTGCCTGGCTAGAGTCTTTTTGGTAGTAACATGGATTTATCAGGGTTTTTCCTCATGTTGTGTTTGCAAGACTGGGGCCTTGATAATGTTACAGCTAATTGTCCTAATGACAACCTAACCCAGCAGCAAACCCTGCCATTTCCTCTTAGCTCACCTCCTCCTTTTCCAGGTACCTGAAGATACACAAATGAGCATTCATCTTCCCTGGCAATAAAGCCCTACAAATAGACAGTCTTTGCAGAGATTTCAGTGGGAAATATAGCGACAGAGGCCTTAACTCTGTTTGTAAGGGTAATGGTCTGTAGGCTAGCAGTATAATTTAGGAAAAGGCAAAGTTAAGTGTAGTAAGAATGCAATTACTGAATTGCAGCTTTATACAAATTCTTCAGGAAAGTTGGAAATATTAATATTGGAAAATAAAATTAGAAACTAAACACCTACCATTTGCCTTTGATAAGGCAGAATAAAGAGTTTAAATAGAAGTATAAGTAAATTAAATTGATCTAACATGTCTCCAGGGGGGTGGGGGGGGGGAGTTATCTTTAGTTTGACAAGTATGATATGATTTAGGGAAAAAAAAAAATCCTTCCCACTAATAAATATTAGACCTATTTCCTGTGTTGCAACAAAGAATTAAGATTTTCCTGAAAAGCTTGATCTTGCAGAGGTATGGTTCTGTATGGCTTATGAGTTTTTTATTTAGACAGTAAATATCCATAAGAAGAAAATCTTCATCCAAAGACAAATCAGCTAAGAAACTCCTGTTGACTTCAAAAATGTTGGATCAAAACCTACAGTGGTTGTATACCACCATTTGATAGAATTGCATTCCAGTTTACATTAAGTAGTATGATTCATCTATCAAATTTAATAATGAGCAATGACCACTTTAGCAATCTTGTGGGATCCTCTCCTTAGGTAGCAGGGAGTTGTGAACCTAACAATAGTAGAGGTTTCAAGTCTTAAGTCAATACTGGGCACGGACATAGAGCTTCCCTGTAAAGGTTCATGCTGTTAAGAGCCATCTCTGGGACAGAGTGTGACTGTAACTCCTTACCACCAGCCAGTGCCACCACACAGCAGTAGAAGACAAAGGGTGATGGGGTTTTTTTCCTCACCATGTGCAACTTCAGAAAAGCCTTAAACAGCTCAGAGGTAATAAAATATGAAACTTTGAGAACCATATAAGTTAATCTAAAAAATAAGAAAATGTGCAAATGTGAGAAAAGGGGAAATGAAAGTTGATTTGCACGTGGCCAGTGTTAAGCAATACTGATGCTAGGCCCAGTTTGAGGGACTTAACGTGTTTGTTTGCTTGCCTTATATCTTTCACATCAGCTAATCATATCCTCATGTTTGCAGAGGTGGAATTTCTCATAATTAGTGGAAAATATAACAGCTTTATATAAAACAGGCTTGCAATAAAAAGCATTTTGACACTTCCACACAGGTTACAATCCTGATAACTTTATATGGAAACAATCCAAACCTGGCTAAGAAAAAAAAACCCACAAAAATACTGTTTGAAACCTTTTTTTGTTCTTGCTATTCAGATGTTTTTCTATGGCTTTTCATGAGATGTGATTTTATAGCCACCTTCCAGCTGATTCTCCATATACTTTAAGTATTGGCAAATGCTGAACATATGTAGGTCAAAGTCACTCTTTTCAATCATATTTTAGTTATATATGCAATAGCTGTATATTAAAGTAACAGAAAAGAAGTAGCTTAGGCCATAGAAAGAAAGCTGCTCTTGGCCCTGCAGAAGAACCCTGTGTCCATCAGTTTTACATGAAAGTGCTGTACCCTACACAAACTGTGAGCAACTTATTTTGGGAACAGCTTTTATCACACACCCAGAGGTGCACAGAGGTGTGGGGTTTAGACCTATATTCTTCTCTATTTCTCTCTAAATCCTAATTCTTACAGGGCCTCAGTTTCCTATTAGGAAATGAGAAATATTGCAACTATCACAAATCTTCCAAACATAATTTGAATGTTAACATCAGCTCAGAGAGAGTTTTAATGGTGTGTAACTATCCATGTAGATAGCCCTGTAAATTAGAGGTATTCAATGTCTTATAAGAAGCATTCATCACTTTTCAGGATAGCCTCTGAAAGCTGCCAGCCACTCCCTCCCTTTTCCCTTCAGGCTGTTCAAATCCATCTAGGAGCAATGATCATGCATCTAGCTAAAAGTGGAAAATTATTTCCTCCAGCGGAAGCCTATCCCGATGTGGATAGGACATGCCTTGTCATCACGAGGGCAGGACAGAAATTACAAGCCCATTTGTACAACAGAGATCCTGCACCAGTGACTTACCACAGCCCCTGCCCCGAGCAGCACTGATGCAGAACTTACTCAAGATGACTAAGGTGGAGCATGTCTTACTCAATAACTCCAGACAGTTCTCCTTGGCAAAGTTATTGATAATGCTCTCCTATGGAGACAGAGTTTGACATGGTCTTCTAGTAATGCAGCGTTAGAGTTGATCAACAATTTACGTACACTACTTTTCTCTTTCTTTTAGAAATGGACTTTCAAAAGAAAATTAGCTACTAGATTTTCTACAACTCCTTCCTGCAGCATTTGCTTTCAGAATAATTCCCCCAAAAAATGGGTTTAGTATAGGAATGTTCAGGACAGAAAACAAATTTTGAAGAGTAGTTATATAAAAATTTCAACTTAAAAATATCACAAAGGAACACACACACACATAGAGTGAAAATAGCACTAATTATATTTTCTTGTTTTTCACAGTAACTACACTCTATGAATAGCTGTATGAAAATAGACAACTCTAATAGAAAAATACAGAAGCCACCCTCAAAACCCTATTCACTTCACTAATTGCAGATTATTATTATAAAAATGTGTTGGTGCTTACTGTGACCTGCAAAGGGGAAAATAGTGAATCAATCAAGATTGCAATTATTGTCTGAATGCCCTTAATAACCAGACTAAGATGGGCATTCAGCAGATAATTAACTTAAAACACACAAGTTTGTGTTTTGTTTTTAAAAAGACCTTACAACAGTTTTCCATCCCGTAGATCATCACCCTTGTGTGAGCTCCCCCCAAGCATTTCTTTGGTAATGTAATACCACCCCAGAGAAGCAGGAAGCCAGTGAAGAGAACAGATTTTCCAGACACCACCCGAAAGCAGAGAAGTTAGTAGTGGTTTGCATGTGTGAGCTTGTTCTCTTCAAATAAGCCAGACAAGAAATAACAGCCTGTGAAGAGACAGTCACCGTCTGCAGCAGAAAACCAGCACTTGTGCAAAATAACTACCAATGACTTAGAAAATGCCCAGAGGCTTCGTCCTCTTAATAAGCCTTGTGAAGGCCCTAAAGCTAAATTTAAACCTGGCCTCATCGGTGAAACACTAAAGTGAGTGATGTTTTGCCACAGTCAGCAAAATTGTACTTGCATAAACATAGTAGTCTCTTCTGCAAAATAGTGCTGAATAATTGACCACTTTAGATCTGTACCTTCCCGATGAATTTGCTCCTTTTCACAAGTTTATTTTAAGTTTGAAGAGTTTGCCATCAGCTTTTTCCCCTTTATTTTTTACTTTTTGTCTATTACTCTTAGGTTGCCATCACGGAACTGTGCCATTCAACTGTGTTAAGTTGTAGCTAGGTTCTCCCACCTCACTTCTAATTTTTCTTTCCTTTACCACTCTCAGCTGTTCACATGACCCCTTTTCTCACAAAAAGTTATGGAAAAGAAACAAAGCAAAACAAAAAACTGTAAATTGGTTGAAATACATTTCCAAAAGTTATTGGAATTATGAAAAGTTAGAGATTTTCAGTTACTGTTTTATTTCTTTCATTTCATAACCCTCTGCAAGTTTAGAAAATTTTGAATAGAAGTTCAATAGTACAATGAGAACAAAAAAAAATTGAAAAATACCCAAATATACAAAGGTCCCTGTCAAAAAATGTCAGGCATGTTTCATATGAGTAGATTCAATACAAAAAGGAAAAAACAAAAACAAAACTTTATTCTGAACATATTCTGAAAAAATATTTGACAAAATTAACAAGTGTTATGATCTTTTTCTTTCATAAAATTATTTAGATGTCATTGTTCATTCTTCAAATCACTGAAATTGAACAATTGAATTATTCATGTTTTATGTCACTGGAAACAGAATTAAAATTACCTGAGTCTTGAGGCAAACACAGTGACTTTATTATGGGTAAACAGAAGATGCAAAGAGATAGCAATGCACATGTAAATGATCTATTTGTTTATTTTGCACTTCCATTTTGGTTGCACACATAGCATACAAGGAGATATATTTTAAAAGTTTTTTAAAGTATCCTTTCTTTTGGGACAGAAAAATTTCATCCTGAAACTAGTAGGTTGAATAAATCAACACCTCCATTCCTTTTGCAGCACGCAGCAGCCCAGACCTCTGGTAGGTTCCCCAGGCAATGAGATGGGGCCAAGTCTATTCTCACTCAGGTGGGCAAAGTTCCCACAATACTTGAATTCCAGTTGTACCTATCTCCTCTGCAGATAACAGAGAAGGGGTAGACTTTCCCATTTTCTATATACCTACAAAGTTGGTAGGCACAACAAATTGGATTCATCTTACTAAACTTCACTGTTTACAGTGCACTTTAATTTTTGCTGAACTTCAATAATGATATCCTCCTGCTACCACAACCTTGCCACGTAAACTTAATGTAATACTTTTAGATATTTACTTTAGCACAAAAACTTTAGTGTTTGATGAATAATATCCCAGAAGCATCTACTTCTTTCTACTATTAAAAAACTCAGTAACTATTCAGATGGAGACATTTATACAGTAAATCTCTAAAATAATTGAAATATATTCTCAGAAGTCAAGCACTTTCTGCTGAAACATTATTTTCTTGCCTCAACTAATTAATCTCTTTCCAGTGAAGGACTATCCTTGACAGGATACTCCTAGTTGCTTTGTGATGCTTAATTATAAATGAGATGATACAAGTTTAATCTATTCCATTAAGAGACTATTTCACACTCAGATTGGTATCATGTTAAGATTTGCCTTGTAAAATCGGAGATAAATATTCACTGCTTGTTTCCCACACTGCTGTGAGCATTTTCTTTGTGTAGTTTGCACTGTTCCCTTTTTTAAGGGCTTTCAGGACTTTATGGATCAAGAGACCTAGGGAATTAAAATGAAAGTAGTCAGTCACATTTTCTGTTTTGGTGTAATTCAAACTTGACTATTTAAAACTTCTTCAGAATGTGAGAATGATGGGTTAGGACTTCAGGAAAACAAGTTTTCTGAGTCAATTTGGAGCACCATAGCAAAAGTCAGTGTGCTGCTGGAGGTATCACCTTCATGAGACATGAAACTGAGATGCTGGTTTCTTGTGGCTGTTAAAGACTCCAGAGTCTTTTTTGCAAAAGTGGAAATGTTAATGGCAGTTTTCTCTAATGCCCAAGTAAAGCAATAGCACAGATCTGAAGCATCTAAAGGGGCTATCAGGGTAAGTAAAATCATTATTCTATATTAAAAATAGGATGGCAGAGAATTTATGTCTTAACAGCAGCAGGGAGATTAAAGTGTATGTAGATAAGTGATCTATTTCAGTTACATTACATTTATCATTCTGCAGTCAATGTGTACTCAGTGCTCACACACAAGGTTCTGCCACCTTCTACTCCTGTGTGTAGGACAGTCTGAGCTGCACACAGAGGGTGGCTTTCTTCAGTGGAGAGTCATGATTTTGCCGTAGTTTTTTTTAAGGTACATATGTGTCTAAAACTGCTCACAGGCACCAGGTGAGAGACTCCATAGAAAAAAAAATCAGTTAAGATTAATTTCAATTAGTTACCTTGGAGTTACACTTTAAGAAAGTGAGATCTCTAGCTGAGACATTACAAAATTGTTTTGTACCTAAATAGTGGAGATAAGATATTTATGAACGTCACTTCTTTCTATTTACTTCAGTCATCACCAACTTTGAGGAAAAGATTTGCAGTCTAGCAACTATTGTTCTTAAAATTATTCTGGATTACAGCATATTCTGAAGGACTGTCGAGCAAATGGCAGTTTTTGTGGTGAGTTAAATCTTTCTATATTTAACCCTTTAGTAGTAATTTGATGTAGCTGTAACGGTGTAAGACTGGTGGCAATATAAGGATTATATATAGATGTAATATCTTGTGTTAAAACAGATAACACAAAAACAGGCTTTCTGGCACACTGTCTCTGAGAACTGAAGATGATGTGAACATTTAGTTAAATCCTGAGAGTCAGTGTAATTCATACAGCTACACTGGCTGCAGCATCTACATGGCCTGTTCTACAGCATATTTTGTGGACTTCTTTCCAATAATGGCATTGTCCAGAATACCTGTTGTGTAGTGCTTTATGCTTCGATATCTATTTGGAATAGTTTTTTGTAATTTCCTTTGCTGACAATCTATTTTGGATTACAGGGGCTTTGGGTTTTTTTTTTGTTTGTTTGTTTGTTTTGGTTTGTTTTTTTTTCCCTTTTTCTTTATTACTTGATGAATGTTGAGAATGTGACAATTATTCAAAAATAAAATAATTTATATTCTAATATACATTGTCCATGAAAGGGGATATTCCAAAGTAACTACTGCTGACTAATTTACTCCACTAGAGCTATTCCATTCCATTTCCTTGCATAGAGAAGTTCAGAGGCATCAGGAATGCATTTTCCAATATTGTACCCACATGTGCTAAATATTTTTTATAGCTTTAATCAAAGTCTCTTTTCTGCCTTTATATTTTTACTTTTTTTTTTTTTTTAATGAAACAAGAATAGGTACTTGTCCTGGGATCCCTTCCCTTGGGCTAGCAACTTGTTATTAAATACCCCAAGACATTTCACAAGAGTTAGTGTTAATGCCAATGTTTCGGACAAGATTCCAATTCATGTACTTATATTCTACTTTTGCAAATTCCTCATGAAGTTTCAATTTTAAGTCATCCATTTTTCTTCATTATTTTAAAATACTGCACCTTCTTTCTATGTATTGTTATACAGCTGAAGTTAACCTGTCCTGGATTCTAGTAGTGGATGAGGTGGTTTTAATAAATATAACCTGTCTCAAAAGAGCAATGTAGAGATTAATTATTACACTTTCAATTTAAAGTCATCAAATAAAAGATACAATCATAATACAAAGTATAATCTCTTGCTATGTTGTTCTCCATCACACCTTTTCTACTTAAGCATAGCCCATAAAAGGTTATCTCTTTCTTGAGAAAATGTGTTTTCTGCTTTAAAATGTTACGGTAATAAGGTATGGAGAGAAAAGGGCCAATATCAATCAGAATTTAACAGCTTTTCTTGCAGAAATATTTTCAATGCAGAATCAGAACAGCTATAAGTCATGCTGATGATTGTAGATTGTATTGTGGTTGAACCTTTTTGCTGTTTCCTAGGAATTTCTGGACTAATATCTACAGAAAAAGATAATCCTCCTCATGAATACTAGGAATCTTCTCAACTGCAAAGTTAGAATTCTTTCATTATAAACTGAGGTGTATTCACCTGAGAAAGAAAAAATGGACTGGCTTGAGTCTTTGCAAATCACAGTGTTTTTGTGAGGAGTTGGACCAGTGTTTTGTAAATAGATAATCTTAATTTAGTCTTCCAACTTCATCATCTTTTCCATGACAAATTTTTGTATTGATCAGTGTAGGAGCTGGAAAACAAATCTGGAACAGGGTCTCTGGGTTTAAAACTACAACTGAAAAAAAACTAACAATGGCACAATATGTCATCCCTGTTGGTTGCCTCAACGGAACATAAGAACCAAAGGTGAAATTTATCCCTCATAGAAGACTAGATATTTAAGTATCATTTAATTCTGGTTTTGGTGCATGGGCTCTCTGCACAACGGTGAATTTTACCTTTAGCCAAAACAGAAACTAAATGGCTCCTTAGAGAGCTTTTGCAGAGCATAGTTGATGTGTTGGCCAGAAAGGGAGGAAACATGCACTCTGGTGATCAGCACTGTATCTCTTCTGGAAAGATGTCAGTCAGCAAACCTTTCAAGACGGCATCTTCCTCAAACACAAAATTCATTAATGAAAATAAGTTTCAGCCAGCAAATAATGTCCTCTGTGGTCGAAGGACTCAAGGGAATTACAATTGTAACTTGTGTTTTCTCTTGTTTTTATGTCATATTTATGCTATCCAAGGGCAAGTAAACAGTCTCCTCAGAGAGTGATCAGCTGCTACAGAGCCTTGCATTAGCAAGGTGGGACCGAGCGAATTACCTCTGTGGTGTTTTAAGCTCTAACAACAGCAGGACAGAGATCCTGAATTCATTCCCACTCTCTTGGATCCCCTTGCTTACTGTGCAAGCAAAGCAGTCAGGAGGAGAAGATTTTAATTCAAGATTAGGAATTTAATGCATTAACATAATAGTTCTTCAATTTACTGTTCAAAACATGAGTAAATGGAGAACTGAGGGACAAACAGACCTTTAAATTAGGTCTCAAGAGGAAAAAAAAATAATCCCTGCACTTTGTAAATAAAGCAGTCTATTCCAGCTATTATATTTGCTAAACAAAGAAAATGATAACACACATTTCATACACAACCGACTGAGAGACATCACGATAGACTCTTCAGAGCAAATGCTTTGGGACCGTGCACAGACATTTGATAAGATATAAAGTTTTTCTTCTTAGCTGTGGTACTGTTGAATTTCTTGAACTTGAATGAACTTGGCAATAGTATCCCTGAGGTTTGTTTAGGGCTGGAGACAATTACATCCTCCCCCTTATAAAAAGCATTTCATATTGACTGTGCAGTTAGCAACCAGGATGGCTGCACCGTCCTGGTTCATTTTCTCATTACAGCTCAAGAGGAGAGAATCTAAGAGAATTTGAACGACACTTCAGAGAAGAGTGATGTGAAAGCTGCTGATTTTACTCTGTAAATTTTCTCCAAGTAAAAGGATGAGAAAATTACAACAAATCCAAACAGTTTATTTGGTGGTGTTCAAATTATAATATCCATGCATATCTGTATTATAATCCTTTTTGGGTTTCTTGTTGTTTGTGGCTTCCTGTTCATCTTTTTTCCCTTCAGATTTTCGTCATTGCTCGTAATTTCCTGGCTTCATTACGGCTCTTTCTGACAAACCTTCTGTTGCTGCAAGGTGCACAAACATGCATATGCAAGGAGTGAGCGAGGAAGAGGCAAGTGGTTGTCAGAAGTATGCTAATTGCTCTACTTAATGTATGCACTATCTGCTTTCACATTGGCATAGTGCCAATCATTTAAATTCAGATAATCAGTAGGATTTTGAGAAAAAAATAAAGCAACCACCTGGCAAGGTAGTCCAACAATTTTTTTTATTTTTTAAACTTATTTTCCAAAACAAGGAGATGAAGGAGAGGAATTCCTTCAAGGTCACAAGCTCAGGAAGGGTTTATAAAACTTGATGACAAAATCCACAAGAACAAAACATTCAACACATACATACACTAATTTTGTTTTTAGCTTGCAGCTTTTTCCTTTTCTTGGCTGTTGGTTTCACTCAACTAAAACAACTGTGTCAAACACGCATCTCAGCACTGGCAGTTGGGAGGTTGGGTTTCCCTCCCACGACTAAGGGAGGGAACAAATGGCACTGAGTTTGTGACCCTTCCCCAGTGGGAAAAAAGAGACGCCAGTATAGCACATTGTGAATCAATGGTGAATAGCTTACTGCAGCTCCCTTAATTATTCTGCACACATTTATGGACTTCACAAATAAGAAAAGAATATAATTATCTTGACAAATCTGAATAGGATCAGGTACTGATGCTCTCTCCTATATATATGTATATATTACACGTATGCATGTTTATATAACAGCATGCCCTGAACAGGGTTTCTTAAATACACTGCTAAAAGCTTGAAAGACACAAACGAAAATCAGTCAAAACTTTTTTGCAGGAATTTTAACTTTGATAGGAAGCTTGACAGTTTCTTTCAAAAAGTGAATTTTAAAAAAGAATTTTTTGAGCAAAAAGGTATCTTCCTTTTAGGGAAGGCAGCACAAACGTTTAAGAATTTCCTCCAATGTCCTGTTATTGCACATTTTAATTATAACCTATTTCAGTTTGCACCCACTGAAAAATATCTCAAACTCTGCGGAATACTCTTTCTTCTATGAAGATTTCGTATACTTCTGTATAGTGGAGTTACATTAATCTAGAACTGGAGGGGTGCAGGAGGAAAGGAGAGAGGAATTTTGGGAAAAAGAAATACTAAAATGAGACCTTTAAAATAAAATATTAAACTTGATTGTATCTTGATACAGACTCCCTATCCTTAAATTTCATACACATCCATCCTTTCAAGATAACCACAGTATGACAATTTCTTTTTGTCATAGGGACATGGGACCATACAGGGAAATGCTAAAAATAGATACTCATCAGAAATGTAACTTGGTGCTTTTTTTTTTTTTTCTCTCATCTTGCACACACATGCCCTTTTCAATTGGTTTATTATTTCTGTTTGTTGCTTTTTGCTTGATTATTTTTGCATTGTTGTTTTTAAACAGATCCTATATAAAAATGTTTCCATGGCCTTCCTTTACATATATGCAGGTACAAACAGACATGCATGTATATATTGTAAATAAACCAGTGCTAGCATCTGATTATATTCATCACAACCCTACAGAAATACATATTAATACAGAAGGAGAATAATGCATTGGCAAAAACAAAACAAGAACATCTAGTATTCAATCCGAAGGCCTCAGTTGCTTACTACATAGAAAGGCAAGATTAAAACAAATATTGCCCTTGTGGTAGCCTCTTTATTTCTGCAAATGCCAGAACTGGGCTTGGTCTCCAAAGGATATTTCAGGATTGTACAGGTTTTGCATAAACCTGATGTGGAAGAGGGGGTGTGCAATGGCATTTAACAGAAAGAGCATCCTAAATATGCAGCTGCCTAGAGAATCAGGGTGGGACTCGACTGTCAGTATATATGAGAATAATGTCATACATAGGCAAAGTCTTAACACTTTTTGGCCATAGAATGAAAATGAGTGGGATTTTATACTACAATAAGGAAAAATCTGGTACCTTCTATCAGCCCTGTGGAGTAAGAGGTGCCTACTCCATCATGACCATATGAGAATTTTGGAAGCAGACCAAATACAACTTATCTGGAAAGGGTGTAAATGTCTAGAGACCTTGTTTCCATCATATATATCCAACTGATGCCATTACAGAGACACGATTTTGGACCAGCTGATGGGACAACATCATCCATAATGAATTTTTTGTTTTCATACCTTGCAGAGAAACATCCTAAACTATCTGCTTACAGAAACAACTCTGAGAAAACACAGGTTTAAACCCAGCTGAACTCTGAGGTGTTGGACACCTCCGACAGGCCATGGTGTTTGGCCCTGCATGTCCTGGTTCTGCTGGCTCCACTGGCTCCGGATGCAGGCCATGCTGCCCACGGTGGCAGCTGAGTGGCCCCCCCATGCCCTGGACAAGCAGCCACACCTGCACTAAACTCCTGACAGCAGAACAAAGCCCCTTTCCAGACCAAACCGACATAGCTGGTAATTGGGAGGGTGACTAACTCTTATGGCCAGTACCAGTGCCGAAATGCATCCGCTAGATTTAGGGATATGCTGAAGTGTTTTTCCTCTGATTTATGTGGTATGTGTCTTTATCTGTCCTTCCCCTGACAGATGAGTACTTTTAAAACTAAACAAACACACCGTGTGTCCAAGTATGTCATCAAATGACCTCTTGCTACCATTATTGATGAGTTACACCTGTTTGCCAACAAATACGCTCCTTATCACTGTCGTGAGTAATCAGGTAAATGCCTGAGTAAACAAGTCTGTCCAGTGCGAGGCCCTGGGAGCTATCTCAACCGAATGTGGATGCAGACCCTCTACAGCTAACATGGAGGTAGGGCTCCCCAGAGACTTAAAGTGGCAGAGAAGTCCAGCACTGGTGGTTTTACCATGATTTCAAAGGACTACTGTAAGGAATAATCTAAATTTAGTAAGAAGAATTTACAGATCACAGTTCTCTCTAATCCAGATGCTGGCACAGTACAAAAGAAGAGACATTTCCCCTTCAACCCATATGCACAGACACACCAGCAATGTGGTCCTTGACTAGCCAGGTCAGGCTGGGAGCAGCTCAAACAGCAAGCTAGATTCCGAGCAAGCTTGTGTGCCCTCAAGCCTGGTCTACGAGTACTCTGTGCCAGCATAGATGGTGTTAGGGCAAGGGTAAATTGGTCCTTCTGCCTCCACAGGAAAAAGGCTCTCATGTCTGATGTTCAGCCACCTGTGAGGGTACCTGAGACATGGGAGTCTTACAGCTGTCAGGGCATTCCCTGGAAACACACAAGTGACCAGAGGCTGTCTTAAGTAGTGTCAGAACTAAGGGGCTAAATAATGTTTGTATTTAGATGGTGAATGTTTGGCATGGATGCATAGAATAAAGAAAAGACATGAGGGACCAATTGAGCAAAGAGAAGAATCAGAGTTTGGCACCTCCAAGGAAGCATACTCAGGAAAAAGATGGGCAAGAAAAAGGAGTCGTGATACTCCTTCCCCACCCACCCCAAAGCATGCCATGAACACACTAAGGAGCAATCTGTCATCACAGGCACTTTGTGCAGCCTTTTTCCAAATATTCCCAGAGGAAGTATGGCTCTTCCCTGCCCCTGCTTTAGCCCCTGTCTAAATAGCACCATTTACCACACTATAAGCAGAGTCAAGGTTGCTCTTTTTTCCTTTCTTTCTTTCAATCTCTCTGCAAATTATTGCTGAGTTCACTACTGAAAATGATAGAGCAAAGTGTTTGTTTTGCTTACCAGCTCAAAGAGCAGGTAAAATATTATCTGAAGTTCATGCCACAAATACATTTTGTTCTTATCTTTAGTAAACATTTAGTAACAGTGAAGCTCTCATTATCAATAAGAGTTGTGTACCTAAATCCCTTCCCTCCCACCTCTGATGTCTTTTCCTCCAGAGCTGATAAAATGCTTTCAATTACAGAGCTCTACTCACAGGAAAAGACATATACATGTGAAAAACCTGTGTATCAAGTGTGTGGCAGAGACACTGTGCATTACATTGCATTAGAGGGCTCATAATAAAAATTGGTATGAATGATTGGAATACCAGAATGAGAACAGAGGCTAGTGTTCATTATTGCAGCATCTGCTAGTGCTGCTATAAATAAAGAGTTCTAAACAATTCCATACTATGAACCCTTAATTTCAGGATTTATAACCTGGATGTAAAAAAAGTCCCTGTCAGCTGACTTTTAGAAAAATACAATATTTGGATATAAATGCCTTTACTGAGTACATACTTAGATATACATACAAAATCTCTACTTGTAAATAATTTTCTATTTATCTATCAAAAATGTCTTCAGAAACTCTTTTTAAAATCAGAGAGAAGACACTTGAATTATTAACTGATGTTTTCGATAGGAAAAATTCAGTACTGGAGTTTAGTTTTGTTTTGTGTACATATTAAGTCATGGTGTCATATTTTAAAAAAACAAAACATTTTTTCACACCTGAAAACCTGGAAGTCCTTGGTACTTGCCTTGTGGGTCACAAGTGAAAATAACCCTGTCCACTCTGTTTCTACATTAATGTTGGAAAGGAGCTGCACAGCACTTAATTGGGTGTTATCACCTTTGCAAGAGAGGCTCAGGAGTGTAATTATTATCTATACTTAGAGATTTGGTGCTACAGAAAAGGTACAAAAATTCAAAACAAACCACTGTTATTAAGAGGAAGGGGTGTAATTGAATCTCTGGATTTATGCATCTTTATCTGTTCTTCTAGATTAGTCAGAACATCTACTATAGGGGACACGGCTGCGTTCTCTCTCCCCTGATTGCACAGAAAGCCAGGGTCTGTCGGCCTGGACAGTGTCTGGGAGGAACCTTTTGCCACAGCCTCCGGCACAGGAGGAGCACCATCTACAGCAGGTGGTGGAGGAAAAGGGCATTCAACATCTCCTCAGACTGAAAACCAAGAAGCTCTTAGTCACTGTGTGGATTGCAGTAAGATCTCCTGAGAGCAGCACACATCCACAGGGATCTCAGAAGATGGTAGCTAGCATGCTCATGTTTTTGCTTCTCCTGTTCCTGCTTGAGCTCCTGTTTGTGTAACTGAATCTTTGCCACTGATTTCACAGGGACTAGCATTTCATCCTCTCTTACTGCCATCCTCTCAGCCTACTATGTGCACCCTACTCAGTAAATTCAATTTTAAATAAATGGGAAAATAAATCATATTAAAAGGCCATTTAATGACATTTTGATTTGCTAGGTGTAACTAAGGATGCAATGGATTATACAATAAAACAGTGCAAAAGGCAAATGGATCTCCTTCGATGTTCACTTCCCAAATGCAATGAGGTTTTTCTCTGTTTATGACTTGCCTTGACACTGGAATCCAAAAACGTCAGGGAACAAGTGTCTGTAGTCAGATCGACCTGACTCCCAGGTAGAGAATATCACCAAATGTAGTCAGGTATGAGAGTCATTTCTAAAATCAACAGAGGAATTCAGACAAGTTACATGAAAATCACATTGTTTCAAACAAATGATATGACATTTCTTTGCTTGGAATTTGGTGAGTATTTTAGATGACATGGTTTTAACATATCAATTATTCAGAACTATTATTTAGTGTAAAATATATTTGACTTCATGCAACCTTTTAATAAATAGCAAGCAAAACAGGAAAACATTTGCAGTAAAACCTAAGAAAATAGAAGAGACTTAATCATTCTCTTTGGACTGTCAAACAGCAACAAAGTCTGTGAAAAAGAAAAAAAAAAAAGAGCAGGGGGTAGGGAGCTATATCAGTACAACTTCATTGTTGAAATCCACCAGGGAAAAAAATGTGGTTTAGCTACTAGAATTAGAAGTACCCTTCAGGTCCCATGTGGAAGGAAATACCTGTGACCCATCAGGATGTGGAGGGTCAGGCACTCTGATTGCAGATAAGGCTGAGTGAGCCAGCCAGGGTGCGGAAGGTCAAAAGAGAGAGGCGCACTTAGCTCTGCGCACTGCTTTAAGGGGCTGCTTGTAGAGGTGTTGATATAAATAGTCTCTTGCTTTTCACACACTGTCTCCTGCACCAGTTCTGAGAGCAGCAAAATGAATGATTTTGTGGGAGGGGAAAAAATGGGAAATTAAGCACTTTCTATTAAAGTCTATTAAACAAGGCAAAGTTGCTTCACAAAAAAACAAAACTAAAAACCCTGTATATTTTACTCACAAATGTCCAACTGTAGTTTTAGTCATGCAATCAAGAGAATAAAAAGTGATCAGTCAACCATCCCAGAGAGTCTGAACGATATGCAATTCAGTCAAAAATGCCATATAAGCAAAAAAAAATTTAGCAAGTGCTAAAAAATTTCAGATAAGGGCAATGTTTCCTGGCTGAATCACAGATTCCTCAAAAGATAACATTTATCCAGTTTTTGGTTCAGAAAATAATATTGCTTTACCAGTTCTTCTTTTTATGATTAGCTTTTAGAGTTTTAAAATACAGCTACTTTCTCATACCTCTAGCAGAGTCTGTCCCTATTCTGAGCATATGCTTCCCTAGATAACATGGAAAAAAAAAAAAAAACAAAACACTCAAACCATTGCATTTTCCTGAAAAATGTTTTAAATTAGGAATTGTTCCACAGAAATTAATACAGCTACACAGAGCTGTATGGAGCCACAGCTTACATCTTTGTATTCAGCCTATGTTACTTCTTACATTCAACTGTTCCGCCTTCTTCCTTCTCCTGCTAGGGGAAGGCTCAAACTGGAGAGATCTCTACAAATGTGTATCTGGTTTTATGTATGAAAAATTGAAAATTTAGGGAACCAGATAATGAACTGCAGTGTTTTTTTCAGTGGGGGTGTTCATCTTCTAATAAAAAAATTTGTAATAGAAAAGTATTTGGTCCAATGATCATGAATTTTGTATAAAATTTATAATGCTCAAACAGTTGCTCTCAGTGTTCTCAGATAACTGGAGAAATGTTTTCCATTTAATTTAGAAAACTTGTGATTTCTATGACAACCTCAGAAATACTCTTTGGAGAAATGGGGCTGTTTTCCCAGCATCAGAGGTAAGGGAAATCTTATGTCCTAGCAACTACAGAAGCAATTTTAGGTTGGATAGCATTCCCACTAGTTGGCAGTTTTGTGTGTGCTTTGCACATTTTAGGGAATTCCTAAAAAAATTCCAAACAAAAGTAGTGTGTGTTCATATGTACTCAACACACGAATAGGAAATAAACTGAGGAAAAAAAGGTAAGGAAATTCAGACTAAGGGTTGAAACTCCCTCTCTGTCAAAGGGAGTAAAGTTGTTCCAGCCCCACATGAGCACTATATCAAGAGAGTTAATGAGAGCATCCCTACGTCTGACACTTCTTTACTGCAGCATCCCTGTCATCATGCAGGATGGGGTTCCACCACTCCTCCACACTTGTGCTCCAGTCTACACAAGTAAGTCAGAGTATCAAAAGCTATTCTTGTACCATCTTTGTCACTCAAACTGAATTGGGACCTGAATTACTCAGGCACTTGGCTTGAGATGGTGGCAATGGGAAGCTCAGTCTGAATGAGTCCCTCCATCCTGATGCCTTGCTGGGGTTGCTGGCTGCTCTGTCTGGGTACACTGGGGTAACCTGGGCCTCCGGAATGAGAACCAGAACTCAGCAAGTTATTTGGCAGCCTGCACATACCCTGCAATAGTCTGAATTTGGTGTCTGTTTGTTTGGCTAGCAGAGTTAATGTTATTGCAAATAGTGCAGCATGAAAAAAAGGGCTGTGAAAATGTATGACTATTGATTTGGTAAAGGAAAGTGAGTGCATTGGTTAAATATATAGTCTGGTATGCATACTTTTGTGATAACAATCATTACTTATCCCTTAGACTTTTATGGCTTTTTTAGAAATTTTATTGTTGTATAAATTCATACTTTGGCACCTTATAAAAGTAGAGTTTTGACAGCATAATAGTCTATAAAGAAAACACAGTTTCAGGAACTGGCCTACAGGTTTTGTGCTTTGCCATCTTATTTCAGCAAAAAATACCAAAACCAGGTTTTGAGACCTTGAATGGCCTTTCATGATATGAAACCAGGCCTTCTTCCTTCCTAAAAGTACTCTTTAAAAGTAGATCATTAATTTGATACCGGGTTAATCCAG
Organism: Antrostomus carolinensis; assembly: GCF_000700745.2. Taxonomy (NCBI): domain Eukaryota; kingdom Metazoa; phylum Chordata; class Aves; order Caprimulgiformes; family Caprimulgidae; genus Antrostomus; species Antrostomus carolinensis. The sequence continues at coordinate 196,782 of NW_010294574.1, forward strand.
CTGCTTCCTCTCCATATATACATTTGGTGAATTTGAAAGCCTTTCTAAAACATTACTAACAGAAAATTCTCCATGAAATTCAGAAAGTTTCCAGCACACAGAATTTCAGCTCTGCAATTTCCCCCCTCAAAGTCTCATAAGAGATGATGTATTAATCATTTGCCAAATTCCTATTTTCAAATAAAAGCTGTTTATTTTTTTTAGTTATTTAGTTGCATGAGGACAGAGAATTTCTTTTATCACTTTCTAATACATTTCATACTTGTTTAAGATAAAAAGCAGCTGAGGCCAAATGTTCAGCAAATTAGAGGAAAAACATTCACTTTCATGTTGTTTACAAGGTGAAGTTCAAACCTGTAAAAATAATTAAAGGTAAAAATACTGTCATTCACTTATACATAGTAAACAGTCCAAGAAGACTACTGTAACAAGATGGTTGCATATCATTTTGAATAACATATTAATAAAGCCAGTTGTAAAATATGAAGGTGGCTGTGAAGGATAATTGTGAATCTTAGGCACTAACATTATAACTAGTATTAAAAAGAGCTGTGGCTCAAAAGATTTACTACTGTATTTCCAATTTGTAGGTAGAGTCTATAACAAAATAACAATAACATGAACTGAAAATCCACAACTGAATCAAATAATGATGCACTAATTAGGTTTGTCACAAAAAGTTAATTCCTTGGAAAAGCTGTGTAATGTTTATAAAAAGGCATTATGAAGACAACTTTTTAAACTTATAGCATTTTAGTCATCACTAATTGTTGAGTTCTGCATGAAACAAATATTGGATATTTATGGGAATCTCTCATACCTTTACCACAGTGTTCTAAAGTGAAATTGCTGCTAATAAGAGCCTATTAAGCTTATCTGAAATACAAGCAACGTCAGCAAAATAAAGTGTGAGTTTTTAGGTATGTGTAGTTGTTGTGTTAGGATTCCTCAAAGATTTTTTTTTTTTTTTTTTTTTTTTTTTTTTTGCTTATGCTTCATTTACAAAGGGGCAAATGATTGAATTTGCTTCACTGAATTGAACTTATACAGCTTCCTGCTGGGTTCTGGGGAGCATTTATGGAACACCACCTGGAGGGCAGCTGCTCTTTTCTCCTAGCCCTGAATATCATTATATTTCAGCAGCAACATGAGCAACATGACACACTGTAGAAAATTTTGTTTTGAGGCTGCACTCTTCTGTGCTGTTGTTGTCAAGAGAAGAGAGAAGCGGGGGTGGGGGTGGGGGGAAATCTGGAAAGAGAGAGTGATAGATTTCATACCTTGTCAGCAAGTGCCCACAACCAGGAAAAGCAGGACTAGAACTACAAAAGGCACTCTCATTTTCTGGGGAAAAAAAAAGCACCACCGGGAAGACATGTATTTCAAAACTGTACATTGTTTTTCTGTAAGTATAAGTACTTATGGCCTGTGCTGAAGCATTCACAATTCAACTTCATATTTGAGCTGCAGAATGCCTTTGCTTAAAAAAAGAGAGCAGTTGCTAACCTTATCTTGCACATGTGGGTGACATTGGAGCTGCCCTAAGAACTCATTTTCTTGTAACTATTTGCTTAAGCATTTCACTACCAGATTAAGCCTGAAGTGCTCACTGCAGTGAAATGCTGTGAAACACTGGTTGATGCCTGTGCCTTCCAAAGGGGCAATTAACTAGGGCTCAGATCATCTATGGTTTTACACATTTTGAAAAGTTGGTTGGTTTGGGGTTTTTGGTTTTGTTTTGGGTTTTTTTTGTTTTGGTTTTTTTGTTGGTTTTTTGTTTTTTTTTTTTTCATTATAGGTAAGAAATCTTTTGTATTAAGAGCAGAGGTCAGATGAGACTAGTTTATGGCAGCTCACCTCTATTGCTTTGCTTCAGTTTCCCCCCCTCTAGTTTCCAGCCTTTAAGTGCCAAACCCAACACGAAGAGAGGTCTGCGTCCCCCTGGGAATTACAGCGTATGGCCCAGCTAGCTGCCTGCTTCTCGTATTCCCTGAAGACTACATCAGTCATCCTGCTGATGCTAACAGGAAGCTTGGCACAATGATCAGAAACAACATACTATATACAGTAAATGATATCAAGGTGATTTATCTTCTCAGTGCTTTGTTATAAAAATTCAGTGTTTTTCAGTGGAATATGACAATCAACTCCTATTTCTACACATTTCAACCTCTGCATTTCCCTCCCTCTTTCCATGTTGCACCTTTTCTCCTCATTGTCTTTGCCATTTGCATCACCTCCTGATTCTCCTCTCCTCCTTAGTTCAGCATTAAAATGCCTAATAGCAACACTAGTGTGGTCCCCAAAATGAGCCGGAGTGTTGTACAATTAGTTGCTGAATTATATTGTGTAATACAAATGATTGACATTTTCTTCTCAAAGCAAAACCCAGAAATGTGATTTTTGTCAAAATCATAATGTTACTGGAAAAGCAACACTTTCAACAGCAATGAGAAATTACTGTTAAAAATGAAAAAAAATCTCAATAAAGAAAATCCGAATAAACTTAAGATTCACTTTTCTTGTTGGTTTAATTTAAAGGTCTGGTTCAAATAGAACACTTGACAGAAAGTTATATCACTCGCCTTCAAATTGAAATCTCTATGCTTTCACACTGACATTTCTAAATAATTTCATACTATTCTTCATGAGCAGCATTTCAACCAGCAGTTCCAGTTTTGTCTGGGTAATCTTTCAAAATTCACAGTGACTACAAGTATTTGTGCTCTGGGAACAACAAAGGACCCCTGACCCGGACCAACAACGCATCACTGTGCTAGGTATTACCCAAACTCTGAATCAGACAGAGGCACCAGGTCAGAGATAAATATTTTGAGCTCTCTAGAGGGACAGCGAAACAGCAGCTTTACCTGACTTGAACTGGTAAAGTTGGCTTAATGGTATAATTGGGACTGGTGTTCCCACACTGCTGATGGAACTGACTAACACCAAACTTTCTTACAGAATTTTTTTTTTTTTTAATTTGAAATAATTTTAACTCCTGAGTATTAGTAGAAGGACCTGTCGAGGATCAATGTTGGCAAAGCATCAGTGATGCTGGTACCTCATCACTGCGATTACACTGACTAAGAGCTGCAGGACCAGCACTTCCAGCTGATTCTTAATCCCAGATTTAAATACCATTTAATTACAAAATTACTTTTTTTCCTGAGTGGAATCAGTATTAGCCATTCTGAAAGCCAGGAAGGGCCGAGGTAGGAGAGAAGCGGATTCCAAGTGAAAATGCTAAACTGCTTTCTGAAAACAAACTGCATTTTCCAGAATCAGGCCCACATTTTCCAAGCTCAGTGCTCAGAAGAACTAGAAAAGCTTTATCTATATTACAAGAAAACTCATATCTAGTGACGCTATTGAGTTTGTCTATATTTCTTCTGCCACAGCAATCTTGCTGGAAATGAAAACCTGCATACGATGAACACCAAATAATGGCCTTTCAAACTAGCATTGAAATGAAAAAGATCTTTTTGGGTAAGACTAGTGTCTAGATAAAATGTAAATTCAATCTCTCTGCAAAGTGATTCTGAATAATCAGAAATGCATACAGTCACTAAAATACATTACCAGATGTGATAGTTTCACTGGGCTAGCCCTTGGCTAGCTGCCAGCACAGTCGTTCACATACTCCCCCCCAACCCCAGGGGCCAGGGGAGAGGATTGGGGGGGCAAGGATAAGGAGGCTTGTAGGTTGAGATAAGAACAATTTAATAATAGAAATAAAAGAAAACTTAAAATAATACTAATATTAAACTAGTAGTGATAATGATAACAGTAACAAAATATGCAAATGAGTGATACCCAGTGCAACTGCTCACCACCCACTGACCAAGCCCGGCCCATTCCCTGATAACGATCCCGGAGGAGCAACAATCCCGAACTGAAACCACAATCCTGGAAGAGCGAGAGCCCGAGCGAAAGCCAGAGAGAGCTAAAAGAGGAAGAAACCCTCACTAATATACTGGACATGACGTGATATGATATGGAATATCCCATTGGCATACACAAATGCTAATTTAGCTTATTAATTTAAATATTCCACACCCCCTTAGATCTTGCACTTGTAGACTAACAGAACATGAAGTCCTTCACTTACAGTGACAAAAATGCAAACACTGGTATGTTATCAATATCTCTCTCATAACAAATCCCAGGCTGAAAGCAAAACACAGCACTATTCTAGCTACTAAAAAGAAATCCATCTCTGTTCCAGCTAAAAACCAGGACACCAGAATAACACAGAAGTGGAACAATATGATAGTATATTTTTTTTTCTACTTGAGAATAGAGGTAGATGGTTCTCCCAAATAATTTTCTGTTTCAAGAGAAAATTGTTCACATGCAAAAAAAAAGCATGCTTCCATTTCATATATCTCACTCCTTGGGTTGGCTCCAATTCCGATCTTTACCATGACCCAAAATGGGAGCAATTCCATTGTACAAGCTGTCTCTTCAAACGTGACTCCTCAGTGTGCTTACTCATTTAGTCTCAAGATTGTGTTGTGAAGAGTCCACAAGACAGTAATGGGGAGGATTTCAGGGCTATTCCTGTTCTGCCAGGCTCATTGTGTAGCCTTAGATAAATTATCCTAGCACTGGTTTAGATCTTCCTTTCCTGCTTTGGTTCATTTATGCCTAAATTGCCAAATGAAAGGCTTGGAGAGCATTCTGAATTTGTATGTAGCTGGTCAGCTGACCCCTTCTCTTGCAGTTTGGGAAGTGAAGAAAGGAGATGTAGAGGTATGCAGAAGGGGTTGAGCAGATCTTTTTTAATCTTATTCAGGAGATATAAATTTTTTTACAGTGAATTTACCATGCAAGGTGAGGAACATACTGGACTAAGTTTGTATCTGAATAAAGGTTTTGGGCATACAGTCAGGATTGGAGGCAAGTCTGTGCTTAAAAAATTGGTTTCCTCTGTACACAACTGGCAGGGCAGATATTCCTCTAGGTTGCACAGCCAGACAGATAAATCAGGCCTTTCCAAGTAAAGCAGAAAACAGAAATCAGGAAGAGGTTTCTAGTTCCCTATAGCATCCTTTTCTGACCAGTACTGATAGGTGTAGGGAGAACCCAAAAACTGCAGTCCCCTTCTATAAATTTCTGCTAATAATTCTTTACCTCACAACTTGTCATGAGATATCAACTGCTGTCCAAATTGCAAATACAATTAATAATTAATTTCTGGTTTATTATTGATTGAACACTTTGTCAAACAAACTATATGATAGACTGTAATAAACGTTTTCTTTTTGCTGCTCTGACTTACAATTCCTAGTGTGGCAAACCTGAAAAATAAGATCAAGTCTCAGCTGACTTGCAAAGATCATTAGTAACCATGTCTTGTATGCAAGAACTGGATTCGGGCCATGCTGACACAAGACAATCAGTTTTCTATACTTGCAGGATGCTGTAATGAAATGTCTGATTTGATGAAGTTAGAGGCGTTATGATATTTTCATCATTGTGTAATAAAGCATCAGGAAATTTTCAAGCTCCTAATGTTATTGAACATCTCAGTGCTAAAGCTAACCATGTAGAGTTTGCAACACATGGGAAGGAGGAGAGAGGACAGACAGTTTGGGCTTTTGGTTTAAGGTGAACAATCTTCCCCAAATTAATGTGTTCTCTACCATCATTAAATGACTGGTACAGCCAGGGTTTTGCACATACTTGGAAGCTCCTAATGTTTTTCATAAATATGAAACAGTGGATAGAATAAGGAAATGTTTCTCCTTTTTCCTACAAAGCAAAGATTACTAGAGGGAACAGTATGCTAGTTTTTTGCAGTTACCTATTTTTGGTGAATATTTAGTGATTTTGCTGGATATTCTTTTAGGAACTGAAAAAATGCAAACTGATTTTCATAGGAACTAGTAATGTACTTTTATATGCATATACATATGCAGTTCCAGAGTGACTTTTATTTTAAGGCTATTATCCAAATTTACAAAAAATTAATAAAAATGGAAAATTAAAAACAATATTAACAGAAGCGCTGCTTTCCCAGAGTCCCAGTTGCACTCAGCATATTTAATTCATTCCTGTGAATTCAGCAGGGTTTTGTGTAGGACTCAAACAGCATTTCTATGTGCCTTCATTGTTTAGCTACTGTACAATTTCTTGTGACTGCTGATATTATTTATTACTAGGAGGTTTGTTTGTTTGTTTTCCATTTGTGGAAAAAAAACAACACCCCAC